>NW_028145452.1:832500-972500 GCF_977016875.1 Pavona decussata
TCAAGACTTGACTTGATTTCTTTCCTCTCATCATTCTAGAATTATTTGGCAGCTGATTGGAAGTCTTATTTCATCATTTTTAACAAAAGATATCAAAAACCCCATGATACTTCCCCTTTAAGCTGTATTGACCCTGGGCAAACAAAAATTACAAATCGTCGCATGTTGAAAAACTAATCTTACCTATAAAGAAATATTTCCTTCCTGGCTGAAATTCCAGATTTCCCATACTGTACTTTCTAAACACCATCTCATAAAATTTTAGCTCGTATGGAGTATTACACTGCAGTAGATTCCTGTCGATCATGGAGCTCGAGCTGATACTCGTGTTCACCGTGCACGTGTCAAACTCGTGTTTTTCCACGATCCACATGTTTGCGTAGAGTTGCTCCTCGCGTATGCTTACGTCTTGTTCTTCTAACAGGATTTCCGAGTTTGGACATATGATCTTGAGTTTGGAATTCAGTGGAACATTAATCTCAGCAGCGTTTTGCCTGAATCTAGAGAGGTAACACAGATTTGATCTTAAAGTAAATATGACAGAATTATGTTTTTATTTGTTTGATCAAATCTTCATGTTGTTCTTGTATGAAAATCAAAAACATTTTTCCTTATAAATCTTTCTTTCCCGGGCTTGAGACATATAAAAACGTGAAATTTCCCTTACAATTGAAATGTAGCTGGGATTTTAAGAAACCGCGACGGCAACGCCAACGAAAACGTCACTTTAAAATATAAGTTCACGTTACCTGCACAACTTCGTGATTATTCCAAATTCGTTCAACTTGTATCATACTGTGACCGAGCTATCAAGTGACATAACGGGTAGGAGCGGCGTTCAAGTTGAGATAGAGAATAAAAAATCTAGCGTCATTTGCTCACGTTCTCCACAAAACCTTGAATATTGTCATTTCACGTTGTTGTTTGGCCGATCGAGTACGGCGAAAAAATCTGCCAAAAATTCATAACGCACATGCAAGGCCGTTGTTTTTATCATCAAATCTTATGGTTTCGTAGCGTTCTCGTTTCCGTCGCGTCGCCGTAGTAACTTCTGAAACTCCCTAATATCGCGCAGGACGGGGACTGGGGATAGTTTTGTGTTTTCTCTGTTCCTCAGTTTGTTCGCGGAGGAGTAAATGTGTGGACGAAATTATGACTGGGAATGTTAAGTGCTCACAACAAAACAACTGAGGAATAGAGAGACCGCGAAAGTAGCGATCCTGTATTGACGGCGCAGCTTTTATTACTATCCTAGTCTCCCATTTTGCGCCACAAATACGGAGAGGAAAAATTGATAGAATTTTTCTCGATTTTTAGTTATTTAGTCAGCCAGTTATTAAGCCAGTAAGCTAGTTACACAATCATTTGATTAGTACTTTATCCAGTAAGCCAGACAGTCCCGAAGTCATTTAGTCAGTCAGCCAGCTTCCTAGCCAGTCATCATCAGGCAATTTTTCAATTTTTACTTTGAAGATGAAAGAACTCTCCAGAGAAAAATGAAGTAAGCGAGACTTTAAAGCGGTTTCCAATTGAGTGTCGTAAAACCAAAGCCAAAGAAATGAATCTGGCCAATCGCGACAGATGTAAACAACCCAACGAGCCATTCAGAATTCGAAGCAAATACATGAAACCGGCGCCGAGCGCGGGAAAACACATGCGGCGAAAACGCGATTGGTTTTAATGGTAATGCATTTATATACCGCATTTTCTATTTATATATATTCAAATGCGGTTCACATCAGCATATGTCCATTAGTGACCTCATCTTACCCACCCAACCCATGAAATCATGAAACAGCACAAAGACCAGACCAGCACACCGGGAACTCCATGCCCTACTCTTTGCGATTAGTGTCTGGGTTATTTAACGTCCCACAGGGTTATGAACATTGAAGTGTTGTGAGACGGGGCCTACGGTTTATCGTCCTTATCCGAGAAGACTAGAAAGTCTAACCATTTGCAGATGTCATTACAAAGGCAGCATATTCTCCTCAGTTATTTAAAGACCCTGAGTGTTGGTCCGGCCGGGGTTTGAACCCGCGACCTCCCGCACGGTAGTCCGATGCTCAATCAACTGAGCTAACCGGTCGGTGGTTTTGGTTTGGATACCCATTGATTTAGAAAGTGGCGCGAGTTTTGTTAGCCAAACACAGAACATAGTGATGCAAAACCAAACCAAACGCGTAATTACTTTCGACACTCAATTGAAAACCGCTCTAATGGCGACAATATTAGCCATTAGGTTCACTTGACACACTTTCTTGCATGAAAGACAAATCAGAATGGTAGGTTCAAAAGACATACTGGCTACTATCGCTGCCATGACGTCAACAAGTTAAGTTAACGTCCACTTTTATTAGTATTTCAGAAGCCCTAGCTTCCCGAATCCTTCACCGATATGTTTTTAGTTCTGATCCATGAGAAATAAAACAAACTTTTAGCCAATACTTTTTGCGTTTTGGAGTGACTTCGGTTGAAGAGCCCATATCTTTACTGATGTGGAATTCACTGCCCAATAAGGTTACCATACATTTCGGTTTTTTAAACACAAACAAAAGTAATACCTCATTGAAAGCTGATTTGTGACGTAAGTTCGAACTGTGTTGCTTTTATTTCTTTGCTCACCCTGCATTAAGCCACGTTTTAATCAACTCGTCTCAGGAAGTCTATTCATAATAAGCTTATAGTTTCATTAGCCTTTCTTGTCACATTTACTGATATGTAATTATCAACGATTTCTGTTCAACCTGTTTCATATGCTGTGTTTTTGTGGGCGACTAAATAAACTTTAAAAAAAAAAACCGAGGAAAACGACTTAAACATTTGTTCATCTGTTATGAATGCTCTACACTCGTTCAAAGTAACATAACAAAACCTCCTTTATTACCCTTGCTTTGTAGATTTTAAATTATCTTTGTTCATCGACTCACTTGTTAAAATAAAAATCTGTATACTCTTTTACGGCTGCTTTCATTAAAACTATAAGCAGCAAGATAGAAATAAAAGTTTCTCTTGCTGAATATGACGGGTGTTTAAGAATCTAGAGGCTGATCAGGTTTGCATTTATCATCATAACCTCTGCTTGTCAATGCGTTGTTGTCGTTAAGAGAAATAAGCCGTTTGGGGTTAATTACTAAAGAAATAAGTCGATTCAAACAAAGGCTGTCAACTTGAAAGCGATTATATTAGCATTGTCAGTTGCATAAAAAAATGTCATTGACTTTGGTTTACGCGTATTCAGGAAATCCATCATGTTCTACAGCAACATGTCTTTACAACGGTAGTCCATCACAAAGAAAAAATGGATGGCATAGTTTTATATGGGAATTATTCAAGAGGCTCGGTAGAAACGCGAGTACGGAGGTAGACAGTTTACATGAAGTAATTACTCACACAGGATTGCGAGGATCCCAGAAGAAAGAGGGCTGGAAACCAGCGTTGCATTGCGTCACACTGAACACAAGCCACAGCAACACCAACATCTGGGAAAGACGCTGAAATATTTCACGATTATTCTCTTCCTCGGAAAAACCAGGCTGTTTTAACACGGACGAAGTTCGTTACTTAATAAAGACGTACAACTGTACAAAAAACACCGCTTTTATTAAAATACCACAACAAAAGCTCGTTTATCATTCTTGCCTTTAGTGCTTAAGCTCTTAAGTGCTTTAGTGCTTTTGTTCCCTTGGTGATTCAATGTTAATTTCAGCTGGCTGTGCGTAACGCGACAGTCTCATGGGATCTAACAAACATTTCAGTTGCTAAAATATGGCGACACTAAACTACTACTTTGAAAAACCTTACATTATACTATTAGGAGTTTAAAATGTCCCCTATCTGTAGCTTCACTCTTTAGCATTCGTTTAAGAAACTAATCGGCCGGTAGATCGAAAACTGCGGATAAAACGTAGTTCTTATGGACTATTCTCTGATTATCGCTTTGTGAGTTTAGAGTAATTGAACTAATGAAGTAAAGGTGTACTTTAAGTAAGCATTTAATTAATTTAAAAAAGGTCTAAGAGTTAGTAATGACCCACTAGGGCGCCTTTTTGCTCGTTTCTTTTTTTTCGGCCTTGTTTGTAATCTTAATTTACCATCGGATTTTAGAGGAGCTTATACAGCCAATAACTCCAAGCATTCATCTACTCAACCATGAGCATATACACACACGATGTAAAACCAAAACCAACCTGCCTTGCTCGCACGTGTTTTCCCGCGCTAATTGGCGCAGGTTACGCGTATTTGCTTTGAATTCTAATTGGTTCATTGCGCTGTTTGCACCTGTTGTGATTGGTCGGAGTCGGTTTTGGTTTTACGACACTCGATTGAAAAGCGCTCTATGGTAGTGTTTTCAGTCCTTATGAGCAGAATAAACAATTAACAGTAGACGTAAATATAATGAAGATCAGTCAGATATCAGAGTTAAGCCACAACGCTACCGCAGCCATTAGGGTTTCATTCCTGAGACACAAAAGTACCACGTTGTACAGCATAATAAACACTACCACAGTGAGAATTATCACATTGCGTAGCTTTCATTTGAATGGTTAATCTTTAAAAGATCTGATCCATAAAATCAAAAGCTGAAACTTTCTTAGTGTAAGTGTACAATAGAACATCCTTCTGAATCAATTAATTCGGTTTAATCTTCATCTCCACCCTAGACAGAGAGTAATTGCCACCTTTCCATGCAAGCCACTGAATTCCTACAATGCCCGGCGCGCTGTGAGTACCGTTCTTGTATTCGCCAGTTAAGCAAACCTGCTGACAGTCATTGAACCACCAGCCAGCATTGGCTAGCAGAGCGCAGTGTCGTGCTGAATTGTCATAGTCTCTGTTTTTAACGGAGAATCTCATGCCATTGTGGTAAGAAAAGGAATCCCCTGCATCACCTGTCAAAAAAAAAAAAAAGGTCAGTAGAGTGATTTGCGAGTAATTTCAGGTTTGCTTTGAGTTTACTTTACTGCGCTCTGTGATTGGTTGGCAAAAATCGCACCACTTTTTAACCAATGGGAAGCAAAATCAAAACCAATCGTGCCTCGATCGCACGTGTTTTCCCGCCCTTGGCGCTGGTTACATGTATTTGCTTCGATTTCTGATTGGTTCGTTGCGCTGTTTACATTGTGATTGGCTAGAGTAATTAGAAAGGTACTACAGAAGGCAAACTGGTTTCGCTGCAGATCCACGTAGTAAACAGCGAACTACAAAGCGCCATGCGAACGAGCTAGAATTACATCCGGGAACAACAAGCAATAGTATTATAATATTATATCTGAACACTTCATACGAAAATAATTGACTGCTGTAATAACCACCTCAGATGCCAACTTTTAACAATGAAGCGTTCCACCCCACCCCTACTGGAGATTTTCCTCACCTGAATAGGTCCCAACAGTTATCCTGAACTTTGTGTTCAGGTCTCCCAATGCACTCCCAGCATACTCAGCGTACCTCTTCTCACCATCCGGGGCTTCAAGATCGAACCTGATGGTGAATTCATTGGCACCTGTCACTCTTCGAATCGTGTTCAAACCCATCCAATATTCTCCTGTTATGTCTCCGAGTCCATTGACATATGCACTCCAACCCCGATTTAAATCTAAAGAACCATCGTAGCGGCGAAGAATTGTAGTCCAACCGCCCCCTGCTGTCTGCTGGTCGCAATGAACTGCAAACCCTCCCCATCCATCCAAGGGGTCAACTCTGTATATACCAGACACCGTAAAACCGGCATCTACGATTTCGTCACAGTTTTGGAGAACTTTGAAAGAAAAACGAAATATTACCATAAGGAAGGACAAGGTTAGCACATAAAAGTCATCTCCGAGCTTCTCCGCTTCTGATTTGCACTGCCTTGTCACTAATAATAATAATAATAATAATAATAATAATAATAATAATAATAATAATAATAATAATAATAATAATAATAATAATAATTAAGCAGAAAAACTAACGCGGAGAGATTTCGACGTTTCGATGACATCCTGTCATCATTATCAAGAAAATGAAGAAAATTTACATAATGATGACAGGATGTCATCGAAACGTCGAAATCTCTCCGCGTTAGTTTTTCTGCTTAACATAACGAGCCAGAGGTTCTTAGCAACGAAAATAAAACTTCGGCACCCCTTGGAGATACCAGGCAATTTGCCTGGTTTCTCCACGGGACGTCAAATAACTCGGAGCATTCCAATGTAATAGAATCCATTCTGGCATTTCTTCTGTCTCGCTTGCGGCGTTAATTTTAACGCGAAAGTGTTATAATCCTTGCGCCTAAAAGTTCTTTTTTGCAAGCTTTTAATTAAATTTCTTTCGAGATATGACGTGTCTGCAAACGGATCCCGCATGACATGTTTTACTACAGTCTGTTTCGGGGCACGCAACAGTTCAGTAGTGGAATCTTTTCGCAGAAATTCAGATTAATACGTAATGAAAAACGGAATCGTGACTTTAATCGCCCGCCACACAGGAATAGAAGGAGGCAAATATGTCGTTAACACTGGGAACCATGACTAACTTGGAGATCCTTGGAGATACGGAAAATGTTTCACCAAAGGAATGTAAATCGATCCGATTAGTTGGCTTATTCGTATGCACACTGCAAATTGTCGGCCTGAGCTTTTTTTTTTTTTACTGATATAGCGCGGGCTTAAGATCTGCTCGATTTATAAATTCTGCTGCTCTTTGACAGATTTCATATTTAGCAAGGTTTATACAAGCAGTTCCATTGCGATCAAGTTTTATCAATCGGGTCGATTTCGTCCACTTATTCACTTTCTTGATGTGATAAATCGTTATGTGTAAATCAACTCATGCTAAATCGGCCAAACAAAATTCGGCCCAATAAATCGGCACGCGTGCGTTAACCTTGGGCTCACACAAGTACTAGAAAAGGCTACCAAACAAAATAAGCTAAAATATACTAGTAAAAATAGAGCTGTAACAAGGATAAGACATATTGGATTAAGAAACGTTCTCTGGTTAAAAAGATTAAAAACATGAGCTTTCGGCTATCAAATAAATTGACTAGACGTTATACCCTCTAAGTTTTCTAATATCCCTTTCCTTAGCAGAAGTTTGGTTTTTTGTGGTAATCGTAAAAAATGTTGAGCCTCTTTCACGTCTTGTTTATCGTATTAATGTACGTGGTGGACCCAGACATTGAATTCGCGCCTGTTTGTATTCGAATTTTTATGCTTAAATAAGTCACAACAAACCCTTTGAGCCATACGCATGCCGTTTCACAATCTTTGCATTTTTCTGAATTCTTGAGGTGTTCTTTGACATTTGTGAAGTGATGTCCACAAATGAACGCCAATGAGATGCATTAAATGTCTGACATCACAAGATGTCCCCTACCGTAAATTCTTACTAAAACGCAAATAATTCTGTCAAACATTTAACAATTATTCCAAGAGCGCGCGCTGGATATGAGATGATAGATAGCCAACGAGGCGCGTAGCACCGAGTTGGCTATTATTTAAAAATCATCTCATATCCAACAAGCGCAAATGGAATAATTGTTTTATTTAAAAAAATCAAGAAATATTGCTAGATCTTACTGATTTCACTCTGCAAGAATAACAAGCAGACAATTTAATGGTCGCCATTTCTCGTATATACCATGGCCGCTAAGCCAATCAAATCACTCGAATTGCATCTATACAATGATTCAGTTTTTAATACGATATAATATGAAAACTGACAAGAAGGTCTGTCTAATGTGAAGTACCCAAATTCGGGGTGAGGTGCATCTCTGGACATTTGTGGTACTCAGGGACAAGAAAAAGAAATAAGTAAGAAGTCTAAGAAAAGTACGTCGTTTATTTAATAGCTACAGAAGGGGGAGGGGGTGGGGACGTAAAATAAGACCACCAGTTAACGCGTTTAGAGACCAGATAATCCCACACCCATCGCTTGTGGGTTGGGATTTATTGTTTATGCATCAGTCAATTCCAGCTGTGCCCATCCCCCCCCCCCCCCGGGCAATAGCGGGGCATTTTCCCACACAGTCCATCCCGGTGGGTCGGGCATTAGCCTTCCACCCAATTACCCCGGGGCATTTGACCATCTCACCTTTTTACACCCTACAGCATTGTCGCTTCCTTAATGACAAATTCATTGACAAATACACTAAGTTTCTTTACGAACATGTCTAGATAAGACATAAAATGGGACGCTAGAGCTGTAGAATGACCTATTTTTGCACTAACTACGGGAAACAAGACCCAGCTAGGACTTGATTTGGCCTGAATTAGCTTAGATTTTACTGAAAGTAAGACGAGAAACAAACAAAATAAAACATTTTTTTACATGTTTTAGCTACCACCCCGGGGCATTTGAACAACTATTTTGTCTCGGCAGTGGTGCATTTGCCAGTTAATTTTCAAAAAATCTTAATTTTTGAAGGTCGGTCGGGGAGAGGGGGGGGGGGGGGGGGGGAGCCTAAAAATATTACATTGCTGCTAGGACATCAACCTGGATGGACCAGAAAGATATATAACAACCGCCTAGGTTTATAATGTTCGCCTAAAAAATTTGCATTGTCTGTGTTATATATCCCAGAGTGCTCAAGCATACAGTCATGCTAGGACATCAACCTGGATGGACCAGAAAGATATATAACAACCGCCTAGGTTTATAATGTTCGCCTAAAAAATTTGCATTGTCTGTGTTATATATCCCAGAGTGCTCAAGCATACAGTCATGCTAGGACATCAACCTGGATGGACCAGAAAGATATATAATATCCGCCTAGGTTTATAATGTTCGCCTAAAAAATTTACATTGTCTGTGTTATATATCCCAGAGTGCTCAAGCATACAGTCATGCTAGGACATCAACCTGGATGGACCAGAAAGATATATAATATCCGCCTAGGTTTATAATGTTCGCCTAATAAATTTACATTGTCTGTGTTATATATCCCAGAGTGCTCAAGCATACAGTCATGCTAGGACATCAACCTGGATGGACCAGAAAGATATATAACAACCGCCTAGGTTTATAATGTTCGCCTAAAAAATTTACATTGTCTGTGTTATATATCCCAGAGTGCTCAAGCATACAGTCATGCTAGGACATCAACCTGGATGGACCAGAAAGATATATAACAACCGCCTAGGTTTATAATGTTCGCCTAAAAAATTTGCATTGTCTGTGTTATATATCCCAGAGTGCTCAAGCATACAGTCATGCTAGGACATCAACCTGGATGGACCAGAAAGATATATAATATCCGCCTAGGTTTATAATGTTCGCCTAATAAATTTACATTGTCTGTGTTATATATCCCAGAGTGCTCAAGCATACAGTCATGCTAGGACATCAACCTGGATGGACCAGAAAGATATATAACAACCGCCTAGGTTTATAATGTTCGCCTAAAAAATTTGCATTGTCTGTGTTATATATCCCAGAGTGCTCAAGCATACAGTCATGCTAGGACATCAACCTGGATGGACCAGAAAGATATATAACAACCGCCTAGGTTTATAATGTTCGCCTAAAAAATTTACATTGTCTGTGTTATATATCCCAGAGTGCTCAAGCATACAGTCATGCTAGGACATCAACCTGGATGGACCAGAAAGATATATAACAACCGCCTAGGTTTATAATGTTCGCCTAAAAAATTTGCATTGTCTGTGTTATATATCCCAGAGTGCTCAAGCATACAGTCATGCTAGGACATCAACCTGGATGGACCAGAAAGATATATAACAACCGCCTAGGTTTATAATGTTCGCCTAATAAATTTACATTGTCTGTGTTATATATCCCAGAGTGCTCAAGCATACAGTCATGCTAGGACATCAACCTGGATGGACCAGAAAGATATATAACAACCGCCTAGGTTTATAATGTTCGCCTAAAAAATTTGCATTGTCTGTGTTATATATCCCAGAGTGCTCAAGCATACAGTCATGCTAGGACATCAACCTGGATGGACCAGAAAGATATATAATATCCGCCTAGGTTTATAATGTTCGCCTAAAAAATTTACATTGTCTGTGTTATATATCCCAGAGTGCTCAAGCATACAGTCATGCTAGGACATCAACCTGGATGGACCAGAAAGATATATAATATCCGCCTAGGTTTATAATGTTCGCCTAATAAATTTACATTGTCTGTGTTATATATCCCAGAGTGCTCAAGCATACAGTCATGCTAGGACATCAACCTGGATGGACCAGAAAGATATATAACAACCGCCTAGGTTTATGATGTTCGCCTAAAAAATTTACATTGTCTGTGTTATATATCCCAGAGTGCTCAAGCATACAGTCATGCTAGGACATCAACCTGGATGGACCAGAAAGATATATAACAACCGCCTAGGTTTATAATGTTCGCCTAAAAAATTTGCATTGTCTGTGTTATATATCCCAAAGTGCTCAAGCATACAGTCATGCTAGGACATCAACCTGGATGGACCAGAAAGATATATAACAACCGCCTAGGTTTATAATGTTCGCCTAAAAAATTTACATTGTCTGTGTTATATATCCCAGAGTGCTCAAGCATACAGTCATGCTAGGACATCAACCTGGATGGACCAGAAAGATATATAATATCCGCCTAGGTTTATAATGTTCGCCTAAAAAATTTACATTGTCTGTGTTATATATCCCAGAGTGCTCAAGCATACAGTCATGCTAGGACATCAACCTGGATGGACCAGAAAGATATATAACAACTGTCTAGGTTTATAATGTTCGCCTAAAAAATTTGCATTGTCTGTGTTATATATCCCAGAGTGCTCAAGCATACAGTCATGCTAGGACATCAACCTGGATGGACCAGAAAGATATATAACAACCGCCTAGGTTTATAATGTTCGCCTAAAAAATTTGCATTGTCTGTGTTATATATCCCAGAGTGCTCAAGCATACAGTCATGCTAGGACATCAACCTGGATGGACCAGAAAGATATATAACAACCGCCTAGGTTTATAATGTTCGCCTAAAAAATTTACATTGTCTGTGTTATATATCCCAGAGTGCTCAAGCATACAGTCATGCTAGGACATCAACCTGGATGGACCAGAAAGATATATAACAACCGCCTAGGTTTATAATGTTCGCCTAAAAAATTTGCATTGTCTGTGTTATATATCCCAGAGTGCTCAAGCATACAGTCATGCTAGGACATCAACCTGAATGAACCAGAAATGTATATAACATCCACCTAGGTTTATAATGTTCGCCTAAAAATATTTTATTCTATATATCCCAAAGCGCTCAAGCATACAGTGATGCTTAAAGGACTTCAACCTGGCTTAACCAGAAAGGTTATAATAATTTTGACATCCGTCTAAGTTTATAATGTGCGCCTAAAAAATCAAATCATTTATGTTATATATCTCACATGAAGCACCTGAGCATAGAACAATGTTAGGACTTCACCTTAGATAACCCAGAAGTGGTAATGAAAGTAATATTTGTGTTAGTTTTATTGTTTACAACTGAACAAATTATTTCTACTGTTTACAATGATGCTTCACCCTGGATGGACCAGAAAGGATTTAACATCCGCCTTTCAGGGATATTATTATATTGTTTTTGTTGTATATCCCAGAAGCACTCCTGGATACAGGACCTCAACCCGGGTCAGCCAATAAGGTGTTTCAATACAGTGTTTCTTTAGAATGGCGTCTTAAATAATCCACATGTCTTACCAGAGAGAAATCACTCTACAAAAAATATCAAGATTAAACTAAAATGTCCGCCTGGTTTTACATGCATCTCAAAGTTAAGCTTAATGAGCCGCAATTCAAAGGATATATTGCGCCTGACCTTTTCTAAATTCAGTAAAACCATGCCCTACAATTTGAGAAAAATAATATTTGGGACTGGATTTTAGTGCTTCGTCTTAGTTCATAACATCTTTTCGACGGACGCTTGAAGTTAATACCGGAACAATTTTTCCGTAAAGAGCAGGTAATTCGTACATCGATATCTTTGCAGCAAAACCGTGATTTGATCTTGATTTCGCAGCAGACCTTGCTTAGTGATCTTTGCTGGTCTTGACCGAAATAAATCGACTGATCAATGCAATAATCGTTATGTTGATTACTTTGGAACTGGGGCGACGGACGACTAACACAACGCTGAATAAAGATGCATATGACAGCTTTTTCTTTGTATAACCTTCGATCTAAAAGCCCGCCATTTTTATCCGCGAACATTTGCCGCTTACGGATTACCTGGCCTTACCTCATGAAATATGCTCGGTGAAACTGACGTCTTACATAATCGCACGATCGAAGAACAACAAACTCTCTAAGGGCTCACTTGAACACAATTCAATTCCAAGACAGTCGAAAGTTGCCATATAGCTTGTCCATGAGAAAGGGGAAGAGCGAGCTACTTTTCCCAATATGCCACTGCGCTCTTGGTAAGATTTATTGCAACATAAAACAATAATTCCATCCTGCTATGACTTCGTAACCGCAAGCTCCAACCGTGAAACCGCAAATGACCGCAAATCGAATACGATGACAATCTCGTTCCCAGAGGCTGCGTTCCTTTTGGTCAGCACCAAGGAAGCAAGACGTGTGGCCACCGCTGGCCTTAAACGTGCGCGGGCTCTGGGGACGAGATTGATACGATGACGGCTGCTAAGCAGATTTGTGACGTCACCCCTTAGCAACCAGAATTGGCGAATTTTTTCACATCCGGTTAACTCTGGCTCGTGATGTTAATAACAAAAGTCAATCTTATACGAATAATAATAATAATAATAATAACAATATTTTTTTTAGTAAAAATATATTAAAAACAATAATCTCTTTATTGAAATATTCCGAGCAAAATCGATGTTTACAAGTTAAAAGTACAAAAAAGAACTATTAAAAACCTATTTACAATTCAATTCATCATCACTAAAAATATATTTGGAAGTTATACGGTCCTTGATGATGGAAAAAAAAGAAAAAAAAAACTCTTATTAAAAATATAAGCGGATTACATCGGTCATTTAAAACAGCTAAAATTACGAAAATTAAGAAAAAAAAAGAAAAAAAAAACCTGAGTAATTCGTTCTCATAATAATAATAATAGTAATAATAATAATAATAATAATAATAATAATAATAATGATAATGATAATGATAATGATAATGATAATGATAATGATAATGATAATGATAATGATAATGATAATGATAACGATAACGATAACGATAACGATAATGATAATGATAATGATAATGATAATGATAATGATAATGATAATGATAATGATAATGATAATGATAATGATAAATAACTTACTTTATTTAAGTGTCATTGTGTTGTTAGCGCAGAGCACTAATTTGAAAAACTTTCCAGATCGGATAGGAATCTAGAAGTGTTAGTTTTCGAGGAGAAGGGAAAATCGGAGTACCAGGAGAAAAACCTCTCAGAGAAAGGACGAGAACCAAAAACAAACTCAACCCTACATATGAAGCCGAGTCCGGGAATCGAACCGGGGCCACATTGGTGGGAGACGAGTGCTCTCACCATTGCACCATCCCTGCTCCCCCCAGAGAGCGTTCATTTCCCTTAAATCAGAAAAATGTTTTGGGGTTACGACAGGTCATTTTTCGTGAAAAATATTGATCGAATATTTGCATGTAGTGCTAATTACTTCTATACCCATGCTTACCAGGAGCTTGTATTCCCAGGGGACAAGCTGGCGCCACGTAGCTCTGTTGGATGACTTGTGCATTAGTGCAGTTTTGTGTTGTATTAATGTCCAGTTGTTTTTGTACCTGTCGCAGCTGTAAGGACGCGTTTATTCCTTCGATAAGAAGCTGTAAGTTGGGTATCATGGTGGTGTAGTTGAAGATTCCTTGCAGCAAGTATGTCTGGTTCATGAATAACGAGTGGAACTCGTCTGGAATCGATTCCTCTGAAAGGAAAACAAATATAAATAAACGACGAATGATGAAGTTGGTTGTAGACTTCATATAATCATGCCTCGGTATCAGGCATTCGTAAGAGGAGGGGGAGGGGACAGAAAGGCCCGAAGGAAGGCTTTTCTCTTCCTTTCCTTCGTCCCCCTCTACCCCCACCCTCCTAAAAGCCTGCTAATCAGGCTAGACTTCATATAAAATTATACTAAATGGCCTTAATCTAGGAGCATCAATAGTCTGTCTAATACAGTTATTTGGATTAAGAGAGGTAGAGTTCCGCGCTATTGGTATTGATATTGTGTCCATCGAATGTAGACTTCTATTACATCTGGGATGTTTGGCGCACCTATCACGTGACAAATGATTTATCGGAGAGCAAGTGACCAGTTTGAAAACTTATCATCGTCTTTGTTATTGGCTTTGTCAGGAATCCACGTTTTATCAAGTGTCATCAACTGCTATTTAAGCGATTCAATTCGACTTGGAAACAGTGGATGAAGTGCCACTGAAATTCCCATTTCTTTTTATTTTATTTAGTTATTTTACTAGCGCTGTTTGCATTGTGATGTGTCTATGCTGAACAGCGTCTGGCAAACTGCGTGATAAATTAACGTTGCTCTCAATTGCGCATGTGATTGATGACAAATCAACTCAACTGAAGAAGCTTGGCAACAATTCTGAAAATTGCTCTTAATTTGTGCTGTGCCTATCGTCGTGTACTTCCGTAAGACCTTAGAAGTCGAAGGAGCAAGAACTGTAATATCCTATGACTACAAAACAAAATTTTCATGGCGATGATATTTACAAGTCACCACACACCTGCTGGTTTTTCTTGGGACGAAATTGAAAAAAATCAAAAAAAAAATCACTACTATCAGATAATTTCCAGAATAAACCCTTACAAACACTAGTTTAGCCCTTCAACAACTCTGCATTGATCTGCAAGGAGCACAGACCCCTGCTTAAAATTGATTGCACATGACAAGAATTGGATGAGTCAGAATTCGTAGGTTGCGTTCGATCAGGACTGTATTCCGGATTAAGAGTAAGCAGAATAACTGTTAGATTTCTCTTTTTAAGCAAATTTGGGAAGACATTTCTGGAAATTTTCGCTGACACATGATAATTTAAGAGGGCCTTTGATCTCCAGTAACTTCCAGAAACCTCCTATATTAGGGATTTAATGTCACCGCTGTATGTATTGCCATTATATTCCGGAATAGGGTCAATAGAACGCACCTTTACTTTGACACTGAGCAGCGGTCGCTGACATCATGGCAAGTGCAGTACTTGTCGGACTGATGGAAGACAAAGCTGAGAAAGACGGCACTGGACTGGACTGTGAAACAAGGATTGGCGGAGAGATGCTTGGTGTTGCGCAATGACTCACGGTCTCCGTGACAGTTTGAAAAGAAATGGAAGAGGAAGTAGAAATATTTTGAGGATCAGTGCACTTGGGATCTGAAAAGGAAACCAAAACTGCGAGTAAGTTTTAAGCTAAGGTGTTTGTTTGTTGCTGTTTCCTTGGAGGAAAAGGTATCCTAGGGGTCAAGTTGCCGTACACCTGGGAATTTGTATTAGACCTGATGCACCACAGAGACAAAAATCCTGTCCTATTTCCCCACTTTTTATGGAGAGTAATCTTTGCTTGTAATAAAAGTTTAGAATGAAATTCAGCAAGAGAGGACGAAGGTAAGAGAGGTAATCCCCCATATAGCCCATATTCCCATCGTAATCCCTCTTAAGTTATTTTTAGATCTCCCGCGAGATCCAGTGTCCCAAGTGGGTTAAGTGATAGCCAATCATATATCCTGAATTTTACCCACGTGGACAGCTGAGCCGATTCGATGGGATTACGATGGGGATAGAGCCTATATGGGGGATTACCTCTCTTACCGTCATCCTCTCTTGAATTCAGCTATTACTATGCAGTGGTAAACGTGTTTTTGTTACTTTCTGTATGCAGTCAACTTCCTCTATTGCGGACGTCACCCTCGGGACCGCGAGTTAGTGCTCATAATAGCGAGAGTCCGTAATAGCGGGAATTTATTTCAGTCAAACGTGTGTAATTTATTTTTGCCGTGGATTTAGCTGCTGTCCGTATTATCAGCGTGGTGTCCGCAAGGCGAGAGTTGACTGTATATACACGGCAATGTATTATTAAAATTTATCTCGACTTGAACCAAGACATCTCGTATCCAAACCTTTACTTCAAAAACACATAAATAATTCATAAGCCCATTGACCTATCAAATGGTCGATAAAACATCACGTGCAGTGGTTTTAAAACCCGATAAAACCTCCTCCTTATTAGTACGCAGTGTTTAATGTTTTTCTCGTATGCTAATTTCCAATGTTCACAAAAGCATCATTGTTATGAACTCTCTTGACACACACTTTTCCAGGAATGTTTTTGAAGCCGTTCAAAAAACTCGCAGCACGTGTTTTCTTGGTTTTAAACCCGATAAAACACTGCTGCTCATGTTTTAAACATTACTTAATACCCTTTACTTCCAGGCGATCTCCACCAGCCTATCTCAAACCCATAAGAACATATCTCCTATTTTACAGAGACCACAGTTGAAGGGCAACCAATGCAACGAGAACATTTCAGCAAAATACTTAAAATGTCGTCTTCTATGTGCCCAGATCGTTTTGTAGCCATTTAAAGGAAAATCTGTGTAAGTTTCCTAAAACTTTCTACAACTTAAATTTTCAATTTAAGCTTCCGAACAAATTAAACTTAGTATTAGCCTGATTCTCAGACGTCCGAGGTCGTTCGCAAGAGAAGCGAGGGGGCCACGAACGACCTCGGACGTCTGAGAATCAGGCTAATACTAAGTTTAATCTGTTCGGAAGCTTAAATTGAAAGTTTAAGTTGTAGAAAGTTTTAGGAAACGGAATTTTATACCCAGAATTTACTAGCTGTCAAATTTACGAAAATATATATTAACTAATCTTTATCACATTTCAACGACATATTTGCCATTTCAAAAACGAAAGTAATTATTTTTTCCATTATTGCGAAATTTTGAACTGATAAGTTGTCGAAGGATTTCTAATTTCTGAGGTTATTAAGGACACCCGAACAGATATCCAATCATATCCAATGAAATGAACCGTTGCGCATGCGTGCTCCCGACAATTGACGCAACTAAAACAAACACACAGTTTGGGCGTTCTGAGTGAACCAAACTCAAGACAATTTTAGACGAACGTCGTGATACCTCTTAGTAACTATGTAAGAGTCTTACCAGAGCTTCTATTGCAGATATAAATTATCATTTTCATGTTTGATGAAACACAGTGTCCCCCTTCGTGATTGGACAGTGAATCTCTAGTGCCATCTGAAGTCGCTGATGAAAATAAACAAGATTGGAAATTTAACAACAAAAGAAATGAAAGCGGCATGTTGGTAGGTAAAGTTTCCCACAAGCCATATGTTCGCCTAGATAGCTCACACGATAGGTGAAAATTCAAAAACGTTTGCCTGTCAACAGAAACAAAAAATAATTGTCGAGTTTTGTTTAGCAGCAGCAAAAGGTTGAAATATCAAACTTGTACCAGATCCCTTTATAGGTAAAACCGCAAGAACGTCGCTGCCTTGAAGTAAAGCATTGGCAGCTTAACGTTGCTCGTGTCTTGATTCCAGAGAAAACCTAAGTTATTTCGAGAAATTCTCGCAAGCTTCACGAATGGGAAACTCCGCTTTCCACCACTGTTTTTGTATTGTCAACACGACGCACGCGAAGGGCAATGACGTAAGCACCAAATTCAATGTCCACCAATCATCATTTTGCATCGACTTTTTCGATGCAGAAAATCAAATTTCTAAGACATTGTTGCAAGCTCTCCTTCTTTCTTCCTCCGCCCCCCTCCCCCCCCCCCCCCCCTTCTTGAGAGCTTGCTCGCAGGCTTAGTTTTGTTATAAATTATCACTCGGGTGCAATAAAACTGTCGATTAGTACCTCTGGCCAGAGACAGAGTAGGTTGAAATGGATTGAAACTTGAAAAATGTTAGGCTAACGTTTTTCCGGAAGTTCTCGCACTTTTGTTTCTTAAATTCTCTGGAACAGATCACAAGTTGTTCCTTTCAAGAATTGAGTCGTTTTCTTTCCTCTCGTTGTCCTATAATTATTTTGTAGTTAAACGAAGGTCTTTTTTCACCATTTTTAGCAAAGAGGTAAAAAACCTATTGCACTTCCCTTAGTTTAGTCCCTAAGTTTAAACTGAATGTTGTTTAATATTTCCCTCACAAGTACGACCATACGCCCTGGCCATTTGCAGCGTCTTACAGGGTTGGCGGAGAGAACAAAAGAACGAACAACAGAACAATGCTTCCAGCCCTAAAAAACAATGCAGCTGCAGGTTATCAGGGTCCAGTGAAAATAGAACCTTTGAAAGATGCAGGTTTACTGAAATAGGCGATTGATTTTTTTTTAAAATAAAAACACTGCTTTTACCTATAAAGTAATATTTCTTTCCAGGCTGAAATTCCAAATCTCCCATACTGTACGTTCTAAACACCATCTTATAAGATTTCAGCTCGTATGGAGTATCACACTGCAGTAGATTCCTGTCGATCATGAAGCTCGAGCTGATACTCGTGTTCACCGTGCACGTGTCGTACTCGTGTTTTTCCACGATCCACATGTTTGCGTAGAGTTGTTCCTCGCGTATACTTGAGTCTTCTTCTGCTAATACGATTGCTGGGTTTGGACATATAATGTTGAGTTTGGAATGCACTGGAACATTAATCTCAACATTGTGACTAAACCTGAAAACATATCATATAATACCGTGAGATTAAATAGATAGATAGTCAGTCAGTCTGGTCTCTGGTACAACATTTAGTTTTCAGTTAGTCGGTCGGTCAGTCAGTCGGCGGTCAGTCAGTCAGCGGTCAGTCAGTCAGTCAGTCAGCCAGTCAGTCAGTCGGTTGGTCGGTCAGTCGGCGGTCAGTCAGTCGGTTGGTCGGTCAGTCATTCAGTCAGTCGGTTAGTCAGTTGGTCAGTACGTCAGTCAGTTAGCGCTAGTCAGTCAGTCAGTCAGTCAGTCAGTCAGCCAGTCAATAAGTCAGTCAGTCAGCCAGTCAATAAGTCAGTCAGTCAGTCAGTCAGTCAGTCAGTCAGTCAGCCAGCCAGTCAATAAGTCAGTCAGTCAGCCAGTCAATAAGTCAGTCAGTCAGTCAGTCAGTCAGTCAGTCAGTCAGCCAGTCAATAAGTCAGTCAGTCAGTCAGTCAGTCAGTCAGTCAGTCAGTCATTTGTTAGTCAGTTAGTCAGCCAGTCAGTCAGCCAAACAACCAGCCATAACTCAATCGGACAAAGTTATGTAAAACTGAATGTGAACTCACGGGTCGACAAAAATAAAAGAACAAATAGCTATTGAAGACGAATGAAATACAAAAAAAAAAGTTATAAAAGGCGAGAAAAAACTTTAAGAAGTGGAATATTTGCGTTGCCGAATCAACCAAACATCATCACCAAAAATGATTAGAAAATAAATTGTTGAGAGAAGGCATTCATGATTTTTCATCGTGTCTGATGAAGTTCAGTTGATCAGATCGAAATTCACCACTTTTAAAACTCCTTTAATCTTTTAGAACACTTTTTGTCACCCTCTGAGCCCAGAAACAGCAGTTTTCATTATGAATTCAGCAGCAAAGCAACGTAATTGATTATGACGTGTTCAAATATTTGATCAAATAAACAAGTACAGTAAACGCACGCTTGTCCACACGCTCCGTTTAGTTCACTTAATTTTAACAAAGTGACTCTGTGGAAACATTGCACATTGTTTTAAGTGTTTTTTTTTTCACCATAGAAAGAGAACTTTTTTCTTAGTTCCAGTAGTTATGAAATACTCGTTTAAGTTTGTCTGGAACTATAAAGCGTCAAGCACCCACTTTGAATTCAGCAGCAATTTTTCTGAGAACACTTTCAGTATATCTCTTAAATAAAAACAGTAAGGGACTTTCTGTTGCTTTGGAAACAGACATGACCAAAATTTCTCCTCTAAGTTAGTTGTGCACAGACCTCTTATTGTGATCTCGATCAGTTATAGATACCAGTTATCAGTACGGACGCGGGTTCGAATGACAAAACAATTGAGAATCAATATAAAGGTTTACTTACAGTGGATTTCTAGGATCCCAGTGAATAGAAGGCTGGAAATTTGCGTCACCAAAAGATAGACTGTACATAAACAGGATTTGAGCAACATGTTGTACATTTGCCATGTTTCACGGTTCACACTTTTACTGAAGGGTAGTGATTCTCATGTTCCTTTGTCCGATTATAGCAATATCACTGGCTGTCAAGATGCAAATTAAACCATTAATGACCTAACTTGGCACCGGGTCAAACTGATCCTGAATTAACGGATTATCAATTAAAGGTTTTTCTTTTGTGATTATAATTTATTCCACGTCAATTAACGTGAGAAATTGAGCGAGAAATTTATTGGTATCTTTGACTTTTGCGTCGCAGCACGAAATTGGAAACATAACAAAGTGCGCAAAACGAGAAGTTTTCTCCTCATTTTTGTTTCGGGAAATTAAAGACATAAGCAATATCCGCTACCAGTTCACAGACATTTAAGGTCGAGTAGAGGCTTAATGAGTTTCAACTTGCTAATGACCTTTTTTATTCGACACACGCCCACTATGTTTTTGAATTAGCCCAGTAATGGTACAGAATTGTACCGAAACATAACTTTGCCATATCTCGTATGAGATTTTGGTTCTATTACGAAGAAACACGGCCTTATTTCAGTTTCACTCTCTAAACTAACTGTGGAGTGATAAATATGGCGTAAAATTTGCCTTTAATTCGATAGTTAATGATACAGTTAATAGGCTGAGAAAGTAAGATTGGAGTAATGTGGCGTTACGCCACGCTATTTTTCAAGTTTTGTTTTGAAGATTAAACAGGTCCCAAGAGAAAAATTAAGTAAGCCGTCGTAAAACAATAATGGCGCCAATTTGACGTACGTTGTTGCACGAAAGACCAGTAAGCTGTAGATTGAAACTGCGCATGCTCGGCTTGCAGATGATTCATGATAGTGATGGTACAAAAGCTGTACAAAAGCCAGCCTAGTATAACTTAAGGTTCTGTTGTGAATAAATTAACTTGAAACTTAAGCTGTTTAAATTTATGGAAAAATCTTGAGTAGATAGATAGATAATCACGGTGATAAATAGAACGACTGAAGTACATACTGCGTTAATACAATATAATTAAAGATGATGAAAAGTTAACAAGAAAAAACTTTGAGATATCAATCTAAACATCGATTATTAAGGTGGGGCTCTACCTGAATTTGAGTGAAATTTGAAGAGGTTTTAAGAATGGAAAGAAGAAAGAAAATGATTTTTGAAACACTAACAGACAGTTGATACCCACGCAAGAGCACCCCAGGTTGCTAGTGGACTAACTTGGTATCTGTCTATTAATTATTAACTATAAATTCTAATTTTAAAACTTCACTAAATCTTCAACATTTCTTATTTCTTTTAATTTTACCAATCCTTCACGAAAAATGATATCCTTCCAAATATACCTAAAAAACAGCCAAAAATTCATAAAACACCCCAAGTCATTGATTTGTGTTATGAATGGAGGGTTTTTGTATCGCTTGAAATGCGAACAAGATATTTCCATTTGACCGATTTTAAGCGGCGTGAAAACGGCTTTCGGGTGTACCCCCACCTTGAGCGATTATATAAATGTTCTCAGTATTGATTCAATTTTGTTTGAATTGGAGGATAAAATGTTTTAAAAGTTTTGTCTTTATCGTAATTACAATGTTCAACACTGAAACTGACTGAAAACAGCTTACTTCTGTTACTTGTAAAATAATAGGTTTTTGGCTATTTGCTTTTTCTTACCGCTGAGTAATAACTGAATTTGTCACAGACTCGTGTTCACTCAGTTCAGATATAACAGAATTATCTCTGAAAAAATAACGTTGTCAGCAAAATGTGCCCTCATTAATAAAGAATGCCTTGAAGGTGTGTTGAAAACTGAAAACTTACTTTGCTACTGTTATGAGTACCGAAGTACTAAATTAGCTCTCAAATAGTGCTCATACCTTTTATGAATTCATTTTAGGTTCATTTCCACGAACATAATAATCGAGCCGACTTAACCCAATTTGACAATTTTACTGTATGTATTATACATAAAGCTAGTGAACGTTAACCGTTGAAGTTGTAAATTATTAATAGCTGTAAGATTATTTTAGATTTGGTGTTTGCTATCAATGAAATGGAAAAAAGAGCCAAATTGCCTTGAAAATGACTCTACAACTCTATTATTCTCACACTCAAAAATTAACACATTGAAAATTCTCACAATACAATTTAAAATTTTCACCTTTTGCAGTGCTTTTAATCTCGGGATGCCCTAAATTCATATTCGCATTAATTTACCGGGTTCTCAGCTTTTTTATTAATCCTTATCTTCTCTAACCCTTCATCTATTTTTTCTCAGTTTGCATCTTTTAGAAATGAAATAAATTTATTAGATATATTGGAATATCTTTGAAAGAAAGCCAATATATTTACCTTGAAATGTGAGGACAATGATTCTGACGACCTTTTAAAAAACACCTGTTTGTCTACTATGAATACCCCGCACTGAGAATGGTAGAAAGATTCCTAATTGTTGCAATTAGCAGTTTTCTGTAGTTTCTTTGTTCGTTCACCGCCGGACCTGTTAAACGAAATTTCTGGTTGTTTGCTCTGTGTAAGTTGCTTTCATTAATATTTTCAGCACCAAGATATGGAAGTAAAAGATTGTTTTTGCAGATTACTGGACCGTGCACGTAGAGATGACAACCAGAACTAAAAATTTGATGCTTTTAATATTCTCATTTTGTTCTTTTTTATTGTGTGCGGTTGTCGCAAAAAGAAATTCACAGCTGGTCATCTCTGGATCCTGAAGTGATAATTGGCAAAGAGATTAGTTGATTCAAACTAAAAGCTCGGAGTGAGTTAGAAACAAAACAGGTTATTGTATTGTATTTGCATCCAAAAATGCCACAAGCTTAAGAGAGTGCGCATCGAGTCCAATCCAGCTTCTTCGACAGCAAAATGTCGTCGCAGCGATATTCGTCTTCAGGGAAAACGATAGTTTCTAACGAAACTTGTTTCTTATCCGATTTTCACAGCGTTAGAGCTTTTAAGATTTTTCAAGACATGCGCGCTAAGGAGGAACATTGCGATATCTTCGTCTGTAGCGGAGACCGGCGATTTCCCGCGCATCGAGTAATTTTGGCGGGAACGTGTCAACTCTTTCGTGAGAAACTCGCGGCTCCAGAAGAAGATCGAGAATCCTGCAACGAATTGGAGATTACTGGACAATTTG
The DNA here is from genome assembly GCF_977016875.1 of Pavona decussata. NCBI lineage: Eukaryota > Metazoa > Cnidaria > Anthozoa > Scleractinia > Agariciidae > Pavona > Pavona decussata. Next base: position 855,777 of record NW_028145452.1, read on the forward strand.
ACGTAGCAGTTGTACAAAATGTACTAGATTTTTTGTATACTGGTAAACTGATTTTGAGCCGAGATCTGATGATGGATCTACTACAGCTGTTGTGTTACCTAAAGGTTAAGTATTTTTTAAATTAGTTAATTAGTGACAAAGAATCTTTGCAATATGAAGGTACATCCTAATTATTTAAGAGAAAATATTGTTTTGCTCGTAGTTCGATATCTTTTTCTTAGTCGTTCTGAAAGGGACCTTGCATCAATGCGAAGAGGGTTATCTCTGTACGGATTCATTTCAAATATAATAGTTTTAAGCGTTTCGAATGCTCGAGTTTGGTTTAATGCCACTGGCATCCAACGAAAACGTGAAAGTAAAATAATAATTATTAATTATACTCTTCTCTATCTCCAGTAACTGTTGTTAACCATATTTCTTATTGCTTTCGACTTTAGATCGACGAGGCCGCGATTGCCTGTGAACGATTCAGCATTGATCATCTACGAGTCAACAATTGCATTAAACTTCTGAAGTTATCGGAGACGCTCGGTCTGGAGCAGTTGAAACAAAAAGCAATGGAATACATTGAGTGGAACTTCTTACAAGTCGCCAGCGAAGAGGAGTTTCTTACATTAACCGCGAATCAGTTGACAGTACTCCTAGGAAGCAACAACCTTCGAGTTAAGAAAGAAGAAAGAGTGTATGAAGCTGTATGGAAATGGTACAAACACGATCCAGGGCATCGGTGATTTATATATTTTATTATTATTTTCGATTTAATTTAACAAAATCACTACCATATCATGTCACAGTACGCACTAGGAAACCCATTAAATTCTAAGAAAGGAATTTATAGCTTATGACAATGATTGCTGATAGTTCCAGAAACGCTGTTTAACCGGCGTTTTTCTGATCAGGCAAAAAGATAATATACCAAGAAAGATTTAGTTATTTATAGACTCTATACATTTCCATAATTACGTTAAATCTTTAACACGTTCTTGTCGCGTATATTACACTCATCATTCAACCTCATGTGATTGGCCTGCAACTCTTCTAGAAAACAATAGAACAAACAAAGAAAAATACCTCCAACCCTAAAAACAATAGCAACTGATACCAAGAGAGGATACACAATTAAAACAATTACAAGGTTACGAGAGCTACTAAGCCACTGCCTACGAAGAAAAGACATTTTGTTAAAAAAGACTATTTCTTCTTTAATTAAAGCTATTGTTGTTGTTTCTTTTCCTTGGACCAAAAAACAAGAACTGAAAAAGTACTATTTCCATCCCCATTAGGAATGAAGATTTGGAAACGGTTTTAAAAGCCGTGCGATTTCGTCAAATCAGCACAAAATTTTTACGGACACGAGTTATGGCCGAGCTCGTTGAAGGAGAAGGAAAATGCAGAGCGGATGTGGAAGAGGCACTAGCTTCAAGGCGGTTGTCACAAGAAATTAATGACCATGGAACACCAAGAAACGCTGGCAAGATAGTTTACCTTTTCAGCATGAAGACTAACAAGATTGACCGGTTTGACGAGGTTCAGCGCACATGTGTGCCTTGCTCCGAGCTGATGAGCGCTGATGGGATTAAGGATGATAATCACCGCTGTGCACTTGTAGTGCAGGATGAGTTGTATGTGGTTTCTAAGATGGCAGTCAGCAGGTTTAATCCAGTCACAAAGAAATGGACTTGGGTTGGAGAAGGTAAGGGACGATTGGAAGGTGGCCTGTACGATTGCATAGCTAAAGTAGTCAGAAAGAGTCAAAAAACATCAGGAAACAATAGACCTTGGAACATATTTTATAAATTTTGTTACATTTCCTTGCTCTTTTTTTTTTTTCTTCTTCTTCTTCTTCTTCTTCTTCTTCTTCTTCTTCTTCAAACGTGGACAAAATGAACTACGATGTTGATTTTTTTCATTCTCGGCGTCAATGCGGTTCTTATCTGTTCAGTTTTTTGATAGTTCAGTTTATACTGCATGATTGTACAGAGAGCGACACGGGTTTACGGACATGCAACATTGCGATTATCGGCCATTCTTTTTACCGTATGTCAGTAATTTCGGTGTTACGGTATCAACGTGATATTTCTAAATACTGTTTTGGTATTTTGTTGACTTTCCACGGCATCGCTCTTAACGTTATGATGTGCGGTATCCGTCACCCCCCTTGCCCCCCTTCGTACAAGTTGAAGCTAAACTTATATCTTAAGTTGTGACTGTTAACGTGGGTTGCGAGCCAAGAAACGTTAGTACTTCGTCGGTGAGGAGTAGAAACGAATGTTTGGTTTATCAACAGAGTTGATAGCTAAAGGTAAATTGGCCATCGTAAAGAGATTCGAGTGCTGACGTTTCGAGCCCCCTGACAAAGGGTTAACGATCGAAACGTCAGCACTCGAATCTCTTTACGGAGGCCAATTTACCATTAGTTGTCAACTCTGTTGATAAGCCAAACATTCGTTTCCATTACAAGTTCGTTTGAAAATAGCATGTCGGGGCGTTTACCTGTGAGGCGTGTGTTTTTCATGCGCGTTCTAGTTTTTCGCTCGCTTCTCGCTTGGGAGAGAAAGGGGGTTACTCCTTCTTTATTGAAAATCAGGATGTCTATCATTGCAGGTCGCAGTGTCCGAGAAGCAGGCGTGTGTTCAGACAGACACAGCATCTTTGTGATAGGTGGAAAGCCTGATGATATGACTGCTTACAGGTTTGATGTCAGCGTCGGGCTGTGGACTACGTTACCAGAGATGACCAGACCTCGAAGATGCGCTGGTAAGAGATAAATATATTGGAAACCTGCATTCGTAATAACCCTTAAACACGACTCCATATTTATTACTACCACCATTTTTGAGTAAATGGGTAAACTCTAAGCTGATGACAAAGTGAAGACAATATGCTTAATTTTTAGGTCTGTTCTCAAACCAGTTATTCTAAACATAACTGTTTATCTCTTTATAAGGTGTGGTTGTGCTGAGTCACAAGATATACGTCATCGGTGGTGTTAATGACGATGGACTGCTGACCACTATGGAACGCTTTCACATAAGGTCTCAAAAATGGAAAGAATTGCCTGGCCTTTTAGAGCCTCGTTTCAGTTTTGGCGTGGCTACCTGGGCCGGCAGCATCTTTGTGTTCGGTGGACGAAATGATCACCAGAGTCTAAAGTCCATGGAGCTGTATCATCCCAAAGAAGAAAAATGGGAATCTGCCCATGCGCAGTTAAATGACGCTAGAAGCGAGTTTGGTCACGTGATCTATGAAAATCAAATCTATTGTTTTGGTGGACGTGGGGTTATCTCGATCGAGTGTTACGATTACTTGTACGAACAGTGGAGGATTGTGGGTAGAGTAGGCGAGAGCAGTTATTCTATAAATTGTATTGTTTATCCTCCAGTGAGTTGAATCTAAACAGTTCCCTTCTCAAAATTTGGTGCTCATCACCCGCAAGGACCAAGCTTATCTAGAATGAACTGCCATGAAACCACAAGGAATATAACTTCTTCATTTTTTTTCCAAGTTTGCATGTGTCGCTTGCTGATTAATACATCATTCTCATTTATCCACCAGGCTTAACATATTCCATCACATTATTTCCATTGCGCATATGCCACACATTGATATTCAAGTATTCAGCAGTCTACAGGATATTAATCGTTGTCCCATGAACCTAGTTTAATGGCCTTAGCTCCCACGAGTCTCCTGTGGCTCAGTGATAGAGCATCCGAACTAGTAATCGGAAGGTTTTAGGTTCGACTCCTGATAGGAGCAGTCGGATTTTTTTCCCGAGTACGCTACGCCTGTGTCATTTACTGATTAATACATCATTCAATTAATTTCATTTGTTTCCTCGTGCTTTGAATTGAGAGATAAACTTCTCTCCGGAATGATTACTTCTACTGTATGAAAAGTTTAAAATAAGCAAAGACTTCAGTTACTTCATTTATTTTATTTTATTTTAAGTTATCTTAAGAATTAGTTAACGAATCAATAATTAGCTATGAATAGCTTTTGCAATACTGTATTTGTTATAGTCATGCAAATAAAGCTTGTTGTTGTTGTTACATCATTCTCATATATACTTTATGTTCAAAATCCGCAGTAGCACAAATGCAGATTGTAACTGTTGTTAGCCAAGGTTTTGTTTCACTTGTAAGTAAATATGTAAAAATGATATGATATTTACGTGAGCTGCGGATAAAACATTTTTGACTAATTACATATCCTTTCCGCCAGAGATATAATGAACTTCGTACTAGTTACTTCGCTGCTGTATTTTAGTTTCAGCTGCTTGACATTCTGATGTAAATTAAAACATTTTAAGGAAAAAAGTGGTTTACAAAATTCTTCATTGAGAAGTTGAATTGTGTGACTTTGCAATCAGTTGACAATGAATCGTTATTCGAACTGATTGACCCAGTACCCACTCAAACATCTCAGTGGAGGGAAGCACTGGGCCCAAGAACATTACCCGTGTATCCAGGGCTCAAATCAAGGCCTCCATTCGCGACCCTTCGAGTTTCAGCTCTAGTTAATTTATTTATTTATTTTATTTTATTTTATTTTATTTAAATCAATATTTATACAGGAGCATCCACTTTAGCATAGCTAGTTTAAGGCCGGCCCATCCCGCTAATGCGTTTTCAAAAGTGTCCATCTTCATTTCTGCAAAAACGAAGCTAAATATATTTATCCACACTAGCGTTTTTGTATCATTTTCGCCTGTCCATACTAAAACGCTCAAAAACGATGAAAATGACTGGGACCTGGGATTGCTCATGTGCTAACTTCACAAGACTATCCGCCATCTTGGATAGATGCTCCGTTTTGGACTGGAACCGATGACATGTGACGTGTTTTTTTTACATCACCGGTTTCAAACGTGTCCGTCTTCACCTGTCCACACTAGAAACGGAGCATTTTCAAAAGTCTCCACTTTTGAAACTGTTTTCGAAAGTCTCTGTTTACATCAGCGTTTTCGGGCGTTTTAGTCAGGACGACATCCGAAAGCGCATCAAAAATATGCGTTTTCAAACGAAAAAGCATTAGTATGGATGGAGCCTTAATGGAGCCCTGATGTAAGACAAATTTAACAAAATATACAGCGAACATAAATGTACAAAACATAACATTAAACTATACCGTACGGTTATATATAGGTTATAACTTCATATAAAATATCAATAGTAGCAGGTATTATCGCTTAAGATGGCGTTTAAGCTTAATCTTAAATCCACTCGGCTTCTTTTAGGCTGGTGTCCAATGATTTGTACACTGTCGTAGACTATCAGGCGTTGTTAAGAGCCAGTTGTAACCAACTTGTTTCAATCAACCGTTGTTAATTCTTGTTTTTTCTCGGATTAAAAAGTCACAACTGATTCACATACCAGTGTGAGCCAGTTGTTCTTGATTGTCACCAGGGCAAGTTTCCATATCACGTAAATAAAACACCGATTGCCTTGCCTGACTCACATGGGAGATCTCGGGATTCGCGGCGACTCTGTTTTCATGGCGACAACAAAACAACGCAAACATGGGCCGCCTAAATCCCTGTACGTTGGAACACAGCATGAATGGATGCAAGGTCGAGTTGAGTAAAATAAGCAACACTGTGAAATTGTACACATTTGAACCGTAGCTTAATGAAATGGGAAAGTACGTGAGTAAGTAAGTTGTATAGTTTGGCAAACGACAGACCGTGTGAATAATGGTCACTAAAATAAGCAGCTTTGTGATATTTTTCCTCGCGCGAATTCTGGCGGCCTGAGAAATCTCTGTCGCGCTTCGTTGTCGTTTCCACAGCGTGTAGATAACTTGAGAGTACAACACAAACATCACCAGTACTGAACTTGTGCCAAGAACGAAAATACACACAACGTAGGCTTTGGGAGAAACCCAGTCTGGCCACTTTTCGTAACAAAAATCCGTTTTTTCCTCGTAAGCGAACACAATCATTGTTGGGAGATTGGCCAGGGTAGCTGTTATCCAACAGAAGGCGACCACGCCCTTCAGACGAGTGGTCGTTATTCCCGTGTCTTGAGTTCGAATTCTGATAGAACCGAAGCGTTCAACAGCGATGCAAATGAGAAGAAATCCCGACGCTGTGGAGCTTGTCCATAGAATTCCACTGCCTGTAATGAACTTGCACATGTAATCACCTGCTGTGCCGGTCGGATGTTTAAACGCCGCGCTAAAAACGTGACGTGGCAGGATGAACAGACCAATTAAAATGTCCGAGATCGCAAGGTTGAAGATCAGGTTGTTCATTGGTATCGTTAGGGATTTGCTTCGATAGATGGAGACGCAGACAATGGCGTTAAACGATAAGCAGATTATTTCCATGATGGAGAATAAAGACAGGAGAGCGAGATCTGTTCCGCTGCTCATGGTGTGCTTCTGAAAGATCCAGGTGCTAATTCACGGATGGCGTGTATGAACTATAAACCTGGAACCAATAAAATTAAAAGCAATAGTTAAACAGATACATACGGTCATGCTGTAAACGATTATTGGGTGAGCTGAGGCCTTTATGCCCCTCCCCTCCCCCTCCGGAGGGAGGAGGAGGAGTGTGTGTGGGGGGAGGGTGATGGTGTTTGGGTGGTTTTGGTCTGAAAATTGGTATTCACTCTAACCATTTTAGTCTGAAAGTCTGAAAACAGGTTCGGACTTTTACAGTAGATCTGAATATAGGATTAGATTTACAATTCAGATCTGAAAACGAGAATTGAAAAATTAAATATTTTTAGTGCCGAAAGAACATCAGGGTCTGGAGAACCGAGCTGAGTATCCACACCAAAAATTCCGTGGAGTCCCCCCACCCCCTCCCAGATTTCTGCCTCTCAAACACACGGCTATCTGAAAGGCTGAAAGGCTGACCACTCACCGTTATTACGAACAAAACTTCGTTTCTCTTTTTATGTTGGTCTTAGCGTCTTTGCCGAAAAGAGTTCTTCGCGGCCGCCAAAAACCACGCCAGTGCAAGGCAGGGATAAATTTGCTCCCTGTTATTTATGGACTCAAAGGATAAACCATCATCTCGCTCTTCCGAAATGTGGAACGAATTGTGTTTACCTACGTGTTATAGACAGCAGGAAGTACCATAAGAAGGAACTTAAGCAACGACGACGACAACGGCAACGAAAACGTCACTTGAAAATATTTCTTCGCGTTACTTCTATTACTTCGTGATTATTCCAATTGATTCACCTTTTACAATGTGGGCAAAGTATCCGGGAACTAAATTGATAGGAACAGCGTTCAAATAAGGAAGGAAAATGAAAAATTCACCGTCGTGTGCTCGGCGTTCTCCACAAAACCCTGAATTTGGTCATTTCACGTTGTTGTTTTGCTGATGCCGGCAAAGAAATATACAAAAACATATAACGCACGTGCAGAGCGATTGTTTTTGCTCATTAAACCTATTGTTTTGTGGCGTTCTCGTTGCCGTTGCCGTCGTCGTTCCCTAATCTCTGAAAAAAAAAAAAAATTGTCCCGTTGCCATGGCCACCAGACTATTTCGAGAGTTAACTGCATGCTTTCCAATAACGGTAAAATATCATTCTGTACTATACAATCAACCTAACCTGCTTGAGAAAACAAATCCACAGAAAGAGCGATTTTCTATTCTAAATTTCCATAAGCTGAGTCAACTGACAAATTTAGTCGAGAAGGTATAATAAAGAGTTTGGGAACACCATGTGCGACCATTATAAGGTGAATGCATCTCTGTAATTATCAAGAATAAATAAAATATGACATAAACGTCGCTCTCGCCATATTTTAAAATAAGTATTTTCTTAAAAAATTGCTTGTTTCCTCATAACATGCGTTTTAGCTTTTGCAGTTTATTTTTAAGTAACAAATTTAAAGAGGTAATCTTTACTCGAGATTGGCAAAAATTTAAAGATAATTCGACAGAAATTCTAGAAAAGGATAATTTATTTGTTGCGTTGTGTTTTTACCGGAGGTGGTCAAACTTCATGTTATTTCCCAAGTTAATTTAAATAAAAAACCTTGGATTGTATTTGCCTAAGGCAGCTGTCGGTACCCAAAATATGATAAGCTAGAACTGTTCAAGCAAAAGCAGTTTTTGATCATAAAACAAGTTTTCAAGTCGCTGGAAACATTTTGCACTTTTTTTCTAAATAACGCTTATATTTTTCCTCTTCCGTCCTTTCCTAAAAACATAAATGTACCGGTGATAGTTTTATTAAGCTTCCATAAACGCACTTTGACCTATATCCTGTTCAAACATCGACTCACGGAAAATAATCAATATTCTATTTTGGCTGCAGAATTAAAATATTATACCTCTGGCAGAATTATGACATTTGGATGAAACTGTTTTTTTTTTAAAGACGAGAAGTGATTTATTAATCACCTAAGAGGAAAGGAGACGATTAGATCAAGTTGAAATAAAAACAGAGGATAACAAGACAAGTTTTTTATGCTCGTGTAATGGAACAACAAGTAAATAGTATATTGGTGTAAGCTTAGTCAGCTGAATTAGCTGAATTCAGCTTAGATATATCTCTTTTCGTGTTTCCTTTTAGATGTAAATCAGTAATCATTGTTTCAAGCTGAAATTAAATCTTTCGACCCGTTTTAGTATGAACCAGTTCATCGATGTAGCGTTATTGATAACAACATTGCTTTCTTAAAACTAGCGAAGCTCATCGCCATTTATAATTCTGATAACATAAGTACAAATAATAGGTCCGTTTTTACCTGAAGAAAGCTACAACCTATACCGTAACTAATAAACATTATCTCTCAATCAAATTGTTAATAATAAAATTTTACAGTTACAACATAGTTCAAGAACGCCTTACCGTTTCCCATATATCAGTCTATCTTTTAGCTGTGAAATTTTCGAAAAAGCTTTTTCCTTAAAAGGTTTTTGAGTTATTTTGATATTGATTCCCTGCTTCCAGTAAAACGTGAACAACCAAAGTTTCAGTAAGGCAGGTGACCTGCAACCAAATTAAAGCTTTGCTGTTTTTCATAAACCAAGTTGTTTTGAGCTTAAGAAATCTATTATGAGGCACCGTCTGATGGTAATAAAAATTGATTAAACTGGTAGCAATCTTTTGCTTTAGTACTCATGCTTGATTAAGCCAGGCGTTTCAGATAAAAACCCACAAATTAAACGAAGGAAAATAATTATTTTCTGTCAGTTAATGACCCCTGAAAAACTCAGCGAGTTAAAAGATCTCCTTGCTGGAGTGTTTGATCAGTGTAGTGAATTTACTAACAACTTCGTGCTGTTTCGGAACCAAATGTTTGAACCACAAATGGACTTTTGGTGTCATCAGCATCTAGTATCCGAGTAGGCTAGAGCACCTTCCCAAACGTTTTGAATTTGAAACAGTTTATGCCGTATAATAGAGAGGTTATACCAAGATCGAAAACCGAGTAAACAATGAATTTACGTCAGTTTTTCCTTTACCGATAAAATTTAAAAAGCTCCGACCCAGCGCCCCTCAAAGAAACCGAACAGAAAGGTTATTTCATTGGATCAAAAAGGACATTTCACTTGAAACAAGTGTTGAAACCATATATATTGTAAATACTGTTGCGAGAGTGTTCCGCCGAATCTTTCTCTAAAATCCAAGGAAGTTATGTTTATCTTGATTAGATTCTCCTTTAAACTGTACGATGCGATTTCTTCGTCGCTTTCGTTCTTCCTTTTGCAACAAATAATAAAACCAAATGAAGAGCTAACTACTTCAAACGTACCTTTGTTTTTTCTCGTGATGAAAAGCCAACGCAGATTTTACATCCAAATCAAATATGCCATATGCCCGAACAAAAATGACATTTAAGAGCGCTGAAAGCTAGATGCAGAGCTCTTTGATCGGCAAGTTGTCTTCAAGTCATTATTCCCTTAGTAGACAGTGTGTCAAGAGGTGTCATAAACCTCAACTTCTACGAAGCCACTGATTAGCATACACCTTGGTTTGTTTAAAAATGGATTGATCAAGTTACTGCTTATAAATCAGGCTTAAACCTGTCAAGCAGTTTCCCCGATCTGTCTTTCTTGCAAATTCGGAATCAATTTTTAATGTTAAGCGGTGGATTGTCCCGAATGAAATTGCGAATTATCGTCATTTAACAGCCAACTTGATGTCGTTGCTCGGGAGGTACAAGCAGTGCTCGCCACTATGGCATTAAATTTGTCTTAAAATACTGAATGCAGTGACAGATCGTAGGGCTCAAGAATGTTTAACTGAAATGGGCAACGAACTGCGCATTGAAAGATAAATGTACTTAGACCTGCCCAGTTTTTATCAAGTTTTAGTCGACCCTGTTTTAAAATTTGCATAAAACTACATCCTGCCACTTAAAATGGCAAAATAATAAAAATTAATGACGAACTATATTGGTTGAGAAAAGAACAGTAAATAAATAAATAAAACGCACACAAGCGCTTGGTCTTTATTCATCTCCACATAATACGTCAAAACAAAATAATAATTATTGACAGGAAAAGAAAAAATTGTGTAAATGTAACAGAAAAAGGCAAAAAATGGTTAAACTTATACTTAGCCCTTAACATACAAAGATGGTTAAATTATCGCTTTCCGTGAGGGCGAAGTTGCTTTTGAAAAATAAAACGAAAGAAAAAATAACATAAACACACGTACATAGACATGGGACAAAACTATTAATTAGGGTGATAAGTGCAAGAAAAATTATAAAGTCTGTCTTAATACTGAGAGAAGGACAATTTCAAAACATTTTGTCTTATAATTCCTGTAAAGCTTTGTTCGATTAGATAGACAAACGTCATTCTGGAAATACCGCCCAATAGTAGAACGACAAAATCTCTGGATATTGATTCGAACAGGAGGAATCTGTGATCTGTGACAGTTCGGTGGAGGCGCTGCGAGTAGTATAATTATGTTGCTCAGATATAAAGGGAAGCGATAAATTTGATGATTTTATCATTGTCGTAAATGTGATCGTCACGTTTACCAAGTTTCATTTATGTATTGAAGCTGTAAACGAAGGTGAGAATAAACTGGTAATCAGATCTCTTGGATCTACTTCTCCTCGACACTCAGGGACATGCTTAGCGCCGATCTCCGGCCATGTATTTGCTTCGAATTCTGATTGGTTCATAGCCCCTTAACTTTGATTTTGGTTTTACGACACTCAAAAGCAAACAGCTCTCGTTACCAAAACCAAACATAAAAAATAAACATATAAAAGTATTCAAGGCTATATTTCTTAACTTTTATGATCTTCATTGATAATCAAATTCAGTCACATGTAAGTCTTTACATTCTATGATATATTCTATAATAATTTTACTTTCAAGAAACGTCAGCCAAATTTTAGTCTCTTTAACGTTTTCAATGGCTATGTGCAGTAAGAAACGATTGCACCAGCTTTACCAAGAATCATAGATGCGTACATGAGTATCGTGGGCGCGGCGGTGGGCTCGTACCCAGAATAATCAGGTTGTTTGGACAGCGGTCGGTCGCCTGGTGGGAATCTGGATGGTAGGCTCTCCAGGCGACCGACCGCTGTCCAAACAGCTTGAGGACTTTGCATACGAGAGAGCTTAAAAACCTAATCTGAAGGTCACGTGTTCGATGCCTAACTTTTGCTGTCGTGCTGCTTCCTTAGTCTCTCTTTTCACCCAGATGATGGGTATCTACGCAATCTCGTACCCAGAGTCCTCAGGCTCTTTGGCCAGCGGTTTGTCGCCAGGAGAGACTCTGGGGTACTGGAATTTTATTACCGCAGGATTTCTGCGGTAAAACAATGGAAACCGTTACGGAACAGCCAATCAAAAAATTTGAATTTTTTCGATGTCCCCAGAGTCTCTCCTGGCGCCCACCCGCTGACCGAAAAGCATGAGGACTCTGGGTACGAGATTGGTGCCTACGTGGACGGCATGCCTCAATCTCGTACCGAGAATTGTCAAACTTTTTGGCCAGCAGTTGTCGCCAGTAGAGATTCAGGGGAAATAGAAAAAATTAAATTTTTGATTGGCTACTCAGTAACAGCCTGAATTGTGTAACAGCAGAAATCCTTCGGCAATAAAATTCCAATTCCACAGCGTCTCCTGGCTACCAACTGCTGGCCAAAGAACTTGGGTCTCTGGGTACGAGATTGGGTATCCTGTGAAGAGTACCAACACTCCTTGTTGCTTCTTGCTGTACAAACAGAGTTGTACTACCTGTGGCTCGCGCGTTCATTATCCATCGATATATCATCCATGTAGTGGTACGTTAGTCCCGCAATCATAGGTACACCCCACATTTTTTTACACTGCCCTAGCGGTTCGCCTGGTCTCTAGTTTTTATACACCTGGGAAAAGAGAAGGAGACTGTATAGATATTCGTTTGCGTGATACCTGGGCTGGAAAAATCCAATTTTAGTGTTAATCCTTACGCGTCACTCCCAGCTCCGTGCAAAGTTACACCGCCTGTCGACCTCTGATATTACCCCAACATTCTACTTCAAAATTGTGTACATCACGCGCGCAACCCTGAGTGGACAGCTGGGTGGACGTAAAAAAATATGCGCGCGCATGGAATCGACCTCACAAGGCGATTGGAAAGGGCGCCGAGGAAAAAAGCGGCACCAAAAATTTTTAAATTAGCTAGCGACTGAAGTAAGATGGATTTAAAACTACTTTGTAAAATTCTGTCAAATCTTTCGTAACTTAAAAATATTGTCATGATGTTGGCAATTTTCATTAGTATTGTCAGACAATTCTAACATGAGCGTCTGGCTCGCCTGCGCAGGCACTCCCCGTGTTATGGACATTAAATACCGCCGAAGCTACCGCTTATAAGTTCTGGGCTCATACAACTTCGTAAGGGGTTTTAAATGGGCATATAAACGGAGGGGTTTATATCCGAGGGGGTTTATAACCGGAATAAAAAACCCGTTTCGAAATGAGCTATAGCAGTGTTGATCGAACATGTCGAAATACGTTTTTCATTTACTGGTTTTTAACTAAGCTGTAAAACGTCAAAATTAAAATAAAATTAAAACTAACAACAGGAACCTAAGTTGAAGAATTATGATTTTGACAGTAGTCTTATAAAAATTTTATTTTGTTTTTATACACGGCTTCCTTGTAAAGCAGATTTTTATCATTTCTCTTATGGTAGTAGTTATTTACAACATTAATTTTATTAGTTAGGAAGTTAGATTTATTTAAATTAAATATTGTAAAGTCCTGAAGGAAACACCGTGTCTAAATAAAGATTTTACCTTACCTTACCTTACCTTACCTTAGGAACGAAATTAGAGGGGGAGAGGGGGGGGGGGGGGCTTATAATCGGATGTATTTATTGGGTTTGCAGGTAGAAGGAGAGGGAGGAGGAGGATAACTTTTTTTATACACGGTATTTCCATCACCTACCTTGGGCCTTATACCCAAGGGGGCTTATAGGCGATAGTTTACGGTATATTACTTACTTTCTAAACAAAATGTATTATACCGTTTGTGTTTTTATACAAGAATGCGGTGAGATGTCCTCTACACGCGGTACCACCTGGATTTGCGTTGTTTTACACGGAATAAGCTTACAAAACTCTACCCTAAACGAACGATTCATGTAGCCGTATATGAAGGGGTTACAAGCCGAGTTGAGCCCCACGAGATAAGTCACTGCAAGTGTTCCATGAAATGAAATGTTAACCAAATTGCCACGGCTTAGAAATCCTATGGTGTAAGCTGGTATCCAACAAATCGCAAACGTGGACACCAGCAGCAACAAAGTTTTCGTCACGCGAATTTCTTCCACGCATGTTCCATTCATAACCTGACGGTTGGCCGCCCTATGCAGCGAAGACATAACTTGTAAGTTGTGTTCGCGAACGGCCCGCGACACTTTAAAATAACACCAGGCTATCGTACCCATACATGGCATTAGAATAAGGCAAGCATCTAGGATAAGAAACAGTACCGTAAAACTTGGTTTGTGGAATTTTAAAACGCACGCCGCGTAGCCCTGATAAAAGGAAAACTCCGCCCAACCGACAAATACTGGAAGGGAGACGGTCAACGCCATTAACGACCAAAGAGAGGTCAGAAGGCCAACCGAAAGCCGCCTGGTGAAGATCTTCAAGTAAAGCGATGGTTTAACAACTCTGCAGTATCTGTTGACAGCCATAAACGCCATGGTTAGTAAAGAAACAGGGGTGAGGAAGTAGATGAAGAAGCCTTGCATAACGCAGCCAGCTGATCCGTATTTCCAACCGCCTGAAATAACCGTTGCGACGGTCAATGGCGCGGCGACGCACGAGCGGACCAAGTCTGAAACAGCGAGCGCTGCAACCCACAAATTTGTCGTATTCCGCAAGTTAGCGTTCCGCGCTGTAGCCAGACAAATGAAAGCGTTACCTGCAATTGCTGTGATGTCGATAAGGAGAAGAGACACAGATTCAAAGGCCACAAGGTTTGAACTTCTTGGAGGTAGTTCCATGGTCTCTGAGTACAACAAAATGCTGAAAACGTCTAAGTACTGCTTTTCGTTTAGTTTCGGCTGTTCACGGCTGGCTTTAAATCTTGACCGCGAAAGCTTTGAGCCACTGTGTTTTGTAAGACAAATTTCCTTTCCGCAACATCAGTTCAGTTAAAAAAGGTGCTCTTTCTCATCTTGTGATAGCGGAAGAAAGATGACTGTCGAAAGTGGACAGGTCTTAACGCTTGAGCCAAAGTTAATGAGATACCTTCACCTGTCTCGTTTAGCCCTTGTGTGCCGCTTTGTCCGAGATATATATGAAATTCTCCCAAATAATTTACATGTTGTTCCGATCAGCTTGAAATAGAAGCAAGACGAAGCCCGGCATGGAATACAGACCAAAAATTTAATTGTACTGGTTCTCGAGAAATGCGGAAAGGTGGAAATTTTGGAGAACTTCCCTTCCAGCTTTAAGCCTTACAAATATTGAGAAAACACTGTCCCAAGCAAGGCTTTTCAAAAAGTGCGCTGATGATGTCACTCTCTTGTCAAACGGGCTTTTTTAGAATTAATTTGTTTGAATTCGATTACAATTATGTCGTTTCATTTCCTCAAATATTAAACTTCTGAAGGAAAAAATAATAATAATAATAAAACGAACAAGAAATCTCGAAAGGAACGATAATAAATAAACCCTACTCCGCCCTCAAATCGTCTAAATCTTCATTCAGAATTGTTTACACCGAATAGTACATTGGGGTTAAAAGGCAGGTTACGTGCGTTGCACAATACTCTTCGACGTTACATTTCCTCAGCTGTCTCTGAATTAGAATTAGCTTATTTGACAAGCAGTATAAAAAACTGTCAAATAAGTTTGCGCACATTGTGCAGCAAATGTCTAATATTTATTGCTATGAAGGAAATTAGTTTAATAAAATGTCGATTTCGATCTTCCTTTTATTTCGAGCTTTTGTTTAAGGGCGACCTCCGCAACAGAAAGAGCGTTTCCTTAAACTCAAGTTCTAGCCTAGATTTAGGGCTAACCGAAAACTTTCACTTCAAGTGAACAAAAAACTACATCATCA
Source organism: Pavona decussata (assembly GCF_977016875.1). NCBI lineage: Eukaryota > Metazoa > Cnidaria > Anthozoa > Scleractinia > Agariciidae > Pavona > Pavona decussata. The sequence goes on from NW_028145452.1 coordinate 871,279, forward strand.
TACATGCATGTCACCATCTGCGTCACTTTAGGATCTAGATAATCAGTCCCATAGAAGATTATAAATAACGCCAAAGGAAAGTACTGCAATAGCTTTCATTTGAATGGTTACACTTAATGATCTCGATCATCTACAGACTCATAACTTACAACATCTTTGAAAAACGAAATAAACTAAACACAAAAAGTACTGCTCAGTAGCTTTCATTTGAATCGTTACATTTTAGGATTTCATCCACAGACTCAAAAGCATAATAAACAGCATAATAAACAGCACCGCAGGAAAGTACTGCTCAGTAGCTTTCATTTGAATGGTCACACTTTAGGATTTCATCCGCGGACTCAAAGGTTAGAACCAGCCGTGTGCGGCACTGAATAAACGGCATTACGGGAAAGTACTGCTCAGAAGCTTTCATTTGACCGGTCACACTTTAGAATTTCACAAAGAAACGAACGTCAAGACCACATCATAAATGACCCATGGTTGATTAAGCATAATGTTTAATTTTTTTACTCTCAGTATTCGTGGACATGTGGGTTGCCAAGAAGCTTGGAGCCACTTTAGAGTTCTCATCTGCAAGACGTCACAGCACGGTCATCAAACGACGAGAAGTCAATAATTGTAAACAACTCGACAACTCCTAACCTTCAACCGATTTTCCCACTTTCTTTTCCTTGTCAACTCATGCAGCTGTTGAGAATCACAAGGGTTTATCGGCTAGAGACTGCCAGTTGCCGCGGGATTGCCGAAAGACAAACGCAAAATTGCAGAAGAGAAAAATTAACGTAGCCTTCCTTAGTGAAGTTTGTGCGTAGTCGCTTATTCAAGTTTCTTAGGGGAAGCAAAGCGAACGAACTTATGAGCGCGCGCGAAAATTGCTTCTTGCGAGGAGACGCGACGCTTTTCTCGCGGGAGAGAATTCTCGCGCGCGATCGCGTGGTTCGTTGTCTATTCCATTTTCCATAAACGGTAGAAGCCCCACGCAAATTTGCGTGTATCTGCGCGGGTTTATGACGTGAAGGATGGCGCAATTTTTTCTAAAAATATATTTTTTGGTACAACGCATGGGGACGCGTGGACCCCACGCATACGGTCTCCATCCCTGATTATGGCTCCTGTCTATTCCTATTAAAAAAAGAATTTGACGACTGAATTGCCATTTGCGAACACGTTTATATTGATTGATAATCGTTCTGCACTACACACCTGAAAATAATAGACTGCAAATTTCATCTGTTACCAGGACAACTTATAAAAAGTTTGTGACGAGGTTTCAATAGTTTTACAGATAGTGTGATAAAATTATCAGTTAAAAAACAAAATGGACTGGTTTGTTAGCTAGGACTCGCGCTTTTATTCTTTAAATTTTGATTTGAATATTTGATTTCAGGCCCGAAAAGTTACCGGGACTTTCGAGAAACGGACCCATGTCCGGTTTAGAATGTTAAAATGTTAACTTTATAGCATCAATTTATCAATTATTTTCTGATGAAATTAAGTTGTTCCCCTAGTATAGTTATAGCCGAGTTTAGACCCGGATCCTTCAGAAAGGATTCTACGACTGTGATTCACTCTGTCACGAGTCGCTCACAAACAGGCACAGGTGAAGGAAATTCGACCATAGCACAAATACTAACTTCGACAACAATTTTCTGAGCGTGAGAAAAGCAAGACAGGCGAATCAATAAGCCGGGGAATCGTGCTTTAGAAATTTCAGTGAAATCCGGGAAGAAAGTGTTTGTGCTGTGGACTCATCTTACGATGCAATCAACGTACGGAAAAAGATGGCGCCTGTATATTTTACCACAATACCTTTCGAACCTAATACAGCCAATAGCCATGTTTTTTGCGAAATTCGTACCTGTACTAACAACATTGTGTACGGTAGCTTAGAAGGTTTTAGAACGTTTCTGTGCGTTTTATGAGCGTTTTAAGGGGCATAAGCCAAGAATTGTGGGTAAATATACCAGTCACCATCTTTTTGCACGGCTGATCATGGGCCAATTATGACGGTCGACTCATAGCCATCAAATAAGCCATTTCCGAGTTGCTGTGAACCTCACTATGAAAGCGAGGCTAAGTGCAAAACTTTTCATATGAAAATTAATTTTGTTTGCATATGAATAAGAACTAATTTTCAGAACAAAAACTTTGCACTTAGCTTCACTCAGTTAAAATGAGATTCAAAGAAACTCGGAAATGGTCTATGTTGAATCTCTGGAACTGATCGGCTCATTACATACTAGCGTTTTCACTTGAGTAAAAGTGGAAACTGCAATTGTTTGATACCAAGAACTAAGTTATAAAGAATTTGAAGTTCGTTTAGTCAATGTTTTATTCACCCAAACTAGCTCGCCGAGCACAGCTAAAAGGTTCTCGTGATACTGACGATCTCGTCCCGTCTCACCGATGACGGTACAAGATTCGCGTCAATAGTTTGCTACCTCTTCTATACTACATTTTCAAAAGATCTACTTTAACAGGAAGTTCCGGTATAAAAGGGGCCTTGCCTGGCCATTCTCACCTTCAGTTGTCAATCAACCATCAGAGCGTAAACAACTGACAAACAACATTTGCCTTTATCTTCGGCTTTACCGATAAAATCGGCTTAGTTTTCAGAATTACCCTTGTTAAACGTATTAGAACTTGATATCTTATATTGATGTAGTGAGGCATATTTTTCAGAGGACGCTTGAGTCAACAACTTGCCACGACTGAACAGCGTCTAAATTTGCATCTCACGCCCAAAAAGGGAGGAGGGGCTTGCCCTTTTATAGCGGACCTGCCCCAAACTTTGGGCCGTTTCGGTGCGTAAACACAGCACTATTTTGGGGGCTTATTTGGCCCTCCTACATTTGGCCCAAAAAAGTATACACTGTAATTTAATTGCGCGTAAGGGCTAAAATGAGCCCAGAGTGGGCTAACATGGTTTTAGGAAAGAATTAATATAAAAATTAATATCAAAAAGTGTCAAAAATGGTTTTAAAAAAAAAATTAAAAAACACAAAAGTTCGGTTATATAACCCTTCTTCATGAATTCATAACGTTTACTTGACTCTTCTTAAGCGCCAAAACAGTCCTAATTCTAAGGTGTAAAATGCACCCCAGGGATTGAGCCCCAGACTGGGCTGAAATGGTCTTTTATAGGGTTGTTTTGACCCAAATTTTGACAGACGTGGTTCCGCAAGAGGCTTGAATTAGCCCCTAGGCTACCAGGGCCAAATTGGCACTTTGGGGCTGAAAGAGAAAATTTGATTTTACATTGTACACAGGAGTACTTTAATGAACGTTATTTTACGTCCCATTGGAGCTACATTGCTATATTTTGTCCCATAAGAATGGATAACTAGCAGTTGAGCCGGCATAGCATATCCACCGAGCCGTGTAATATCGATATATTATGATTATTCATAAATGTCCACTCTAAAATGTAGATAGAATGTAAACCAGTTAAAAAATAGAATCGAGCTGACAGGAGGCTAACCATGCAACATGGCTATTTACAGTACAAACATAAACAGAGCACAGTTGCCTAGTTTCACTCAAAGGTCCCCTGAAGCATCAATATAAACTTAATTAAGAACTCAAGACGAGTACTAGGAATCACTACCTCATAATCATGAGCGCAACGATCCTTTCGCTTTCTAAAGCTTTGCGTAGGGCCCCTTTTCCCGTTACTATACGTGCTGTTATGCATGTATATGCTTGTATTGCTGCTAGTGAAAATAAAGGTTACCATAAAAGCTCCATAAAGTCCCCCCCGGGTGGGGTGGTGGTGGTGGGGGGAGGAGGTCTTATTTATTTTCAGGCCTCAAGATATGGGTCGACCTGAACCATTTGCAATGTCTTAAATGGTCGGTCGAAGGGCCAAAAGAACGAACAACAGAACAGTGCTCCCAGCCCTAAAAACCAATGCGGCTGCAGGTTACCAGGGTCCAGTGAAAATAGAGCTTTTGAAGGGTGCAGGTCTACTACAAGATAGGGGGCTTATTAGAGAGGGGGGAGGGGTGGGGAAGAATTCCTTCAAATTGTGAGTCTTGGTCAAAACGTAAATTAGGCTTACCAAAATTTTACACACAACTAACTGAAACATAGCAATATTGGGTTCTGAATCGTAAATTCAATTTCATTTTATCTTAGCACAATAACACTTCTGCACATTGAGGGCCAAGTGAAGTTTCCTTATAAACCAACTGACTAATGTTTCGGAGGGGTGGGTGGTGGAGGTAAAAATGTAATAGGGGCAGGGTGGTTGGTGGAGGTACAAATGTAGTAGGGGCAGGGTGGGTGGTTGAGGTACAAATGTAATAGGGGAAGGGACTTTGTAGAGAGTTTAGAGAGGGGAGGGGGGGTTGCTAAAGCTTTTACGGTAAATGAACAGGAGAGAGGAATTTAACTTCCATTAGATTACAAGTCGGGCGTCCTAACTGGTAAGGCTGTTTTCTTCAAATATAAGATAGAAGATTCAAAACAAAAAAATACCTATTTTTGTTGTAACAGCTACAACTCGATCTTTGATTCTAGTAAGAATGTTCACATGACATGAATACCTCGACATTTAAGATACATTTAAGATACATGACTTGTCTGCCTACTCATCTGTCGTATCAACAGGAGAATCCAAAAGACCTATGTATGAGAATGATGATTATTCTAGAAAGTGACTCAGGCATACTCGGAAAAAAGAAATCCAAGTGCTCCTATCAGGAGTCGAACCTAAGACCTTCACCAGGCTGGAAATATACCATCACATTTCTTTCATATACCACACGTTCGACATTCAAATCCTAGCAGTATGCAGGATGTTTGTCCCATGAACCTAGTTTAATGGCCTTAGCTCCCACGAGTCTCCTGTAGCTCAGTGGTAGGGCATCCGAACTAGTGATCGGAAGGTCTTAGGTTCGACTCCTGATAGGAGCACTCGGATTTCTTTTCTCCGAGTCTGCCTGCGTCACTTTCTAGAATAATCATCATTCTCATTCATTCACCAGGCTGGAAATATACCATCACATTTCTTTCATAAGACCTATGTATTTACTTTAAACTTATTTCGGTACAAACAACAACAACAATAACAACATACCTTGTCTAACTACACGTGGCCTTTAAACAATGTTTAACCTCGCTTTCCGCTACATTCAAGGATTTCTATTGTCCTAAACATTATTACCACCACTTTTCTCTTTATTGGAGATTCTCTCACTTATATAATCTGTAGCAAATTTGGGACTCTTTTTACGAACGCCACCTTGATAAATAAATTAGTATAAACAAAGCACTCAAAACCTGCCTAAAGCATCAAAGGTTGCCTTTTGTGATGCTTGTAAAACGTTTTGAAATAAAATTTCAATCTTAATTCATTTACTCTAGGTGAATATAAACTAAATTGTTTCTATTCGTCGCCATCTGGCGCTTTCTCGAGAAAATTGCTCAGCAAGGAAAAATAATTCAATTCGAACATTCAATTCCTACTTGCGTCCAAACAGCGTAGCAAAAAATCCTTTTTTCCATCTCGTTTGTGTTTCACCCCCTGAACCGCTACCTTGTGCAGACGAAGATGAAATCCCTTCGCCCGCGTCAAAGCTTGATCCCTTTTTCAGCGCTTGCGCCTTCTTCATCAGCTCATTTTCAGCTTGCATGAGTTCCAGTAGTTGCCTCTTCTGCATCTCCTGTCGTTCGCGTCTTCTTTTCTCAGCTTCCTCGCGGAATTTTTCCTCCTGTTTGCGGCTTTCCTCCAACAGTAGCTTGCCACTGTCTGAGGCTCCTTTGGACAGCTCATCACGCCTGCTCTTCTGCTCGTGAAGCTCAGACACGTTTACTGCAGTTTGGGCCTCGAAGTGCTCCTGTCGTAGTCTTTGCACCTGGAGTAAAAATTAATTTGCGTAAAATTAGCACACTACAAAGAAACATGACAAAACAAAACAAACAAACAATCAGACAGACAAACAGACAAACCAAAAAGCTAACAGAGGGAAGTACTGCTCAATGATTCAATAGCTTTCATTTGAACGACGACACTCGAAACTTTCCGAAGTTTGTCGAAATTTTCCCGGGAGATCCGAACATTTTTCGACTGTATATCAACAATTTTCTGCTCGTTGGTGGCTTGACAAAGGAAAGTCATTTGCAATCGAGAGCTCGTCGATAATTTCACCGTAAACTTTGGGTCATTTAAGGTATCAATTTGTTACGATTTTCTCAATGATGAAAACCCTTGAAAATCATTGCAGGAGAAACAATGAAATATATTCTGACTTACAGATCAAAGACATTCTATCCAATCAGAACCGACACAATGTCCTTACGAAGATCAGTGATCAGCATCAAATTTCTCCTTGCAATATCAATGCTTATTCAACCCTTGAGGTCATGAGAATTAAGGATACCATCACCCGAGGTGAATTTTCTTGATATTTTAACAACGTCTCCTCAATACTTTTAATAAAAGTATGGAGACAAGATAGGAGAATTTGTTCCTTGATATTAGGGGTTAAAGGGTTAAGAACAATTTTGCGTGGTTTATGAATATGCGGGAACATGAAAGCTTAGCAAGGGCTACTGAGAGGCAAAAAAGGAAACTTGGGGGTAACCACGCACTTTCCCGAGATAATTAAGCTTCAATTTGGGGAAAATGCTATACACTGTTTTGCATTTTAACGCTTTTTAGAATTGTTGTTGCTTAATTATTTCTGATAAAATGCATGGTTACCCCTACTCCAATAGCCCTTGCTAAGATCTTTTTCCCGCAACTGTAGTCATAAACGGCGCAAAAAACCTCTGTATTAAGAGGTACCGTCTTTAAACTGAACACTCTTTTGTGCTTCGTTTAACAACGGACTGTTTGATTTCTTATAGGGGCGGGGGTGGGGGCTATTATTTTTACTTGTCTCCCTACCCTCATAATTACATCCCTACGTATTTCCCAAAACTAAAAAAAAAAAAAGAAAGGAAAATTGGTTAGAGCTTCGCATTAACTAGTTTCGTCACTACTGGCTGTTTTTTTCAATAAACCGTCAGGCTATCAAACCCCTTTATTGCTAAGGTAATGCTCCCTTTGAAGCCAATAATTTTTCGCATGCTCCCCACCAAGCCCCGCGTCCGTCAAATTCAACCAGCTCATACCTCCAAAAGTTTTTTCATTTCCATATCCTGTCGCTCCTTGTTAGCTTCTCGTAGTCTCTCCTCTTCTTCTTGTTTACGCATTGCTAGTTCCTGTTTCTTTTTCTCCTGTTCCTTCTTCTCCTTATCTTGCAACAAAACTCGCTTCTTTGCTTCTTCTCGTTCCAGTTCAAACTCTTTCCGTTTCTGTTCCTGCTCTAGCCTCAGTTTCTCCGCTGTCTTCATCGCCTCGTTTTCCTCTCTCCGTCGTTGCTCTCTGGAGCGCCTCTGTGTTTCCGCCATTTCTGCAGCCTTCTGCTCGTCTTCTTTCCTCTGTGCTGCCATTCGCTTTTGCTGTGCTGCTTCCCTCTGCGTCTTCTCATCTTCTTTCTCTTTCAACTGATCAAGGTACCTCCTCCACTCAAGCTCTTTCGTTTTCTGTTCTCTCTCTCGCTTTTCTTTCTCTTTCGCTAACAAACGTTCCTCAAGCTCTAGCTTTTTCTTCTCTTGTTCTTGCCGTTTCTCCTCTCGTTCCTTCCTCTTCATTTCCGCTTCTTCTTTCTTTCTTGCCTCCTCTTGTCCTAACTCGTTCTGGAGTAATTCCGAGACTACTTTTCCTTGTCTTGCTAAAAACTGCTGTCTTACGTCCGACTCTAGCAAGCGAGCTTCCGCCGATGTCTTGTCTCGTTCTTCGTCGTATTCTCTCTTTTTCTGGTCTATCATCGCTTTTCTTGTTTCAACAAACTGATTAACTTCCTCGTTTTCTTTCAACTTCTCCTGCTGCCACACCCTCTGTTTTTCAGCTTCCATTCTCGCTTTCTCTTCTTGTTTACGTTTCAAATCTTGCGCAAAATTAACCCACTCCTCCTCTTGTTTTCTCTGCTCTTCTTGCTTTCGTTTCTGCTCCGCCAACGCCCGCTCTGATTCTTCTTCCAGATGTTGGAGTTTTTCTCGTTCCACTTGCTTTTGCTTTTCAATCCGTCTTTGTTCCTCCGAAGCTTTCTTCGCTTCCTCCTGCATTAACCACTCCTGTTTCTTAGCGAACAAGTCTTTACTTTCTTGCTGTTTACTAGTCTCAAGTTCCTGTCTTTTCTGCATTTCCAGCGAAACAAGTTTGTCCGCCTCCTCCCTCGCCTTGCTTTTTTCCGCTTCCCGAAGTTGTTCCAGTTGTCGTTTTTTCTCCATCTCTTCATGTAACCACTCATCTTTTAACTTCTTCTGCTCTTCCAGCAACTTATCCCTTTTATTTCCAACCTGCTCGGTTCCTTCCTTCTCCTTCTCTCGCTGATAAGCAATCATTCTCGCGGCTTCTTGCCATTTTTTCTTCTTCTCATCCTCACCGCCGAAAGCTTTACACTCATTTTCCATTTGTGACAATACCGTTTCAGCGATGGCCCTCTCTCTGCGCAGGCGTTCGGTTTTTACACTGTTCACGAAATCGTCAGACACAGCTCCTGCCATGCCTTCGTGTGATTGTTCATCTGCTACGCCAGCCATCTTCCTTTTGTAAACCACTAAGTGAAATAAAAAAGCAGGAAAGGTATAATTAAGAGTTTTAAATTAAAGCTGATCAAAGAGCATTTTATGAAAACACTGAAAGACAATTAGCGTCACTGACAGGTAAGTTCTATTTAATATATTTTATATGAAAGGTCACACATTTGGGTTTCAACACTAAATCAAACAGGGCAGACCTGTGCAGGAAAGTACTGCTCAGTAGCTTTCATTTGAATGGTCACACTTTAGGATTTCATCCACAGACTAAAAAGTTAGAATCACCTTGTACAACATAATAAACAGCACCACAGGAAAGTACTGCTTAATTAGTCGCTTTCATTTGAATGGTCACACTCTAGGATTTCATCAACAGACTCAAAAGATAGAACTACCTTGTACAGCATAATAAAAAGCACTACTGGAAAGTGCTGCTCAGTAGCTTTCATTTGAATGGTCACACTTAAGGATTTCATCAACAGACACAAAAGTTAGAACTACCTTGTACAGCGTGATAAATAGGATCACAGGAAAGTACTGCTCAGTAGCTTTCATTTGAATGGTCACACTTTAGGATTTCAATCACAGACTCAAAAGTTACAACCACCTTGTACAGCATAATAAACAACACCACAGGAATGTACAACTACTCAAAAGCATTCATTTAATGAATGCTTGCACTTAAAAAATTTCACACACAGGACTTATAAATTTGAACCACCACAGCGAGCGTAATTAATACCACCACTGGAAAATTAGCTTAATACTGCTTAATAGCCTTCATTTGATTGGTTACACTTACAGTTGTCCTCAATAACTTTACGAAAAAAAACCATAATGCTCATCTCGAAATAATACACCATGTAAGGAAACTAGTGTGCAGTAATGCTGAGTAATTACTGGCTTTGCAATCCCAAGAACTACTGAATAAGATACAAAAAATCATGATATACAGATGTGAGCACAGATTTTTCTTGAGTCTTTTAGATTCCATGCCATCGACTTTTAAATGCAATCTTAAGAAATATCTTAGACATGCTTTTAATTTGTTACCTCATTAGTTTAGAATTTAAATCTGTGTAAATATTTATTTCTTGTTAAGCTCTTCCTCTGTAGTTTAACATTAGTTAATTGTTTGTATTAATTTGTTCCTGTAAAGCACATCTGATCATGCATAATTACTATTACTATTACTGTTATTATTATTGTTATTATTATTATTATTATTATTATTATTATCATCATCATCATCATCATCATCATTATTATTATTATTATTATTATTATTATTATTATTATTTTATATCTTCCAGCACTTGCATAGTAAATGACCAACTGTTTCTCTGCTGTTGGTGTTGACAACATAAACTACCTGTCTCCATTTCTCTCTCTTCCAGTCAAACATCTGGGTACTAAGCTTAGAATGAGGACCATGAATGGTAACAAAACATACACCTGCTTTTATACACAAAAAGTTTTTCTTACATTTGTTGAGGTACAGTTAAGCTTTCTCATGACTAAACTGCAAATGTTTTGGGGAAAAACCTTTTTCCCCAAAATTTGAGCTGGCTGGCTTACATTATCTGTATTGCAGATTTTTTGCTGGCGTTCACACTTTAAATTAATATATTCAACATAAGATTGCATTTTGTGGTATAACAGGACTGCAAATAGCAAACTAAGTTATGTTTGCCCCTTTGCACTCACTGTAGTAAAGCCAGCGACACACTTAACAATTTTATACGCCGATTGCGGCGAATTTGATCACCAGCGACACCGATTGACATGGACACACCTGGCGATTTTTTTTGCTGATCACGGCTGTGTGGCAGTTTTGAAAACTCATGAGATAAAATCACCCAACCTGATGGCTTGGCTTTACTGGCGATTCGCAGCAATAAACGAAGAAAATTGCAGGAACGGGCACACTTGGCGACTACCGGCGATTGATATCTGACCTGCCAGATATCAGCGATTTTATACGCTGATCGCAGCGATCGACAAAAATCGCAATCGCTGCACCAAGCACACCTGGCGATTTTCGCCGATCGCGGTGATCGGCGTATAAAATCACTCAGAGTGTCGCTGGCTTAACAGATGGAAGCAATAGGCATTACTACCCCTGTTGAAAGAAGTAACCAACTGATTTTTAGATTCCTAAGAAACAGCTCCCTCAGTGACTATGGAGACCAGCCTGAAGGAGTGGCAATATTATTCTCACAGTTGCTGCATTTGAAGATATTCCACTGGCGGGCTACTGGATAAGCATGCATTTTATAGATGAAGTAGATCAAAGAACAAAATAATGTAACAGATGTAATATTGTTCTCACCTGTAACACAGACTGATGAAAAATGCTAGAATCAAAATGAATGACCTCCTTTTTTCTCCCTAGTAAAAAATAAAAGATATACCAACTTAAGAGAAAAATTGATTAAAATAATGTTCATACAAGGAAATCAAGGGAGTTGATTTCTGGAAAATGCATGAACGAGTTAGATGTGATTCAAAAAATAATAAGAAAAGGAACAAACTAATGAGGCCAGCCACCTGCCTACCATCTTTTCAGTGAATAAGCTAAAAAAAAAATTTTTTTTTTAATTGCATTTCATAAAGGCCAAATAATACAGGCAACATTTTCTTGCAACTCACCGTGTAATTCAAATGTTGTAAAATATGCAAGTTGAATATTATTGTTTGTTCCCTGTAATATTACACCTATATGCATGCAACAAATTTTCAGAAAGTAGATGCTGTTTCTGTTCTCACTGCATAATTAATTAGCTAATTTTAGAAATTTAAGTAATCTCTTTACATTCCCCTGTGGTTACGCATGTTTTCTGTGGTTACCATAGTAATTCTTTGTGCTCCTTGAACATAAATCTGGTCGCTCCCCCTGAAAAATGGTCACTGCATTGGTACTCCAGGACGGCCGTCAACTTTGCGATCCACCCACCTTGCTTGGTGCCAGTTGACAAGCTCAGTATATCCATGCCTTAGTATTACCTCATTTCATGGACTCTTACCCATTAACTTAACCTTATGCAATGAGGTAATGAGTATACAGTGAGAAATTTATATGGTTATTGTACTATTTTTTCCAAAAAGAAATTTGCTGCATGCTGATTTGAGCAACAAACAATTTACAATGCAATTTATACATATGTACAAATTTATTCTATTCTTGAACATGTAAGAAGCAAACCTAAACAACATTCTGGTATAATTTCAAAATGCACACCTCTCCCCCCCCCCCCCCTCCAAAAAAGAACAAAACAAACAAAAAAATCATCGACCAGAGGGTGTAAATATAGCAAAAGATGGGGAATTTTAAGCTCAGTAATAAAATGAGAAAGAACAAATGTCTTAAACTACAGTAAAATCCTGTATATAAGAACCCAGCAGGCTAAAATTTTGGAATTGGAACCTCTATTAACTTCAAACTTCAACTTTGTTGTGAAATTAGGAGCCATTTACGAACCTAAACAGTCTACTTTCTCTGTATATATAAGAACCTTTGCAAGATCTTTACAAGGATCTTTTAAGGATTCTTTAAAGATCTTCATTTAATCCTTGAGGATCTTCAAGGATCCTTGCAAAGATCTTTGCAGGAATCTTTGCAAGGATCTTTGTAAGATCCTTGCAAGATCCTTATGAATTCCTTGAGGATCTTTGTAGACACTCAAACAAGATCTTGCAGATACAGGATCTTTAAATATCTTTGGAGGATCCTCAAAGATCCTGTAAGGATTCTTTGAGGATCTTATCTTTGAGGATCTTTAGTAGGTTTTTGAAGATCTTTAAAGATCCACGAAGATCCTGTGAGGTTTTTCACCAAGGTAACCTAAAAAAGTCTAGGTTCTCATATTCAGGTTTTTACTTTGTTCATCATGATGCCATAAACTTGAATCATCGGGTTGACCAGTAAAGAAAGGGATGGGGGTACTCCTTACTGTTTTTGGTGGGAGTGTGCGGCTGGGTTCTGCAAACCCTTAACCCTATTTTAGACCAAAATGTGTTGTATTCTAGAAACCAAGGTCTGAGAAAGGGGATCAAAATTGTTTCTGTAAAATCCATACCCGTTTTATGACTTTCAGAGACTCCAAAATAGTTAAAAATCTATACCCGTTTTCAGACCAAAATGGTTCAAAACCCATACCTTTTGATGCCACATACCTATATAGCTTATATTGGAAAGTACCCTCCCCAAAAATCCTGATGAGACCCTCGACTTCTGTACACCATCAAGATGCAGCTAAAGAGACTTAAAGATTTTGTGAATGTTCTGCAGAGAATGTACTGATCCTTGCAGTACTAGTAGCAGATTGTCTAGAATACCACATTAGTCAACCAACAGTTCAATGGTTAAAACATCTGACTCGTATATGGAAACGTCATGAGTCAATTTCTATATTTGGAGACCCTGATTTTTCTAAAGCTTTTCTCACAAGATCCATAACTGTTATTCTAAGTATATTAAACAGGCGTGTAAACCTTGTAGCTACTTCACTCAACCAATGAAGCTGAAATAAAAAACGTGATGCCTGAAACTGGTGAGCTTTGAAATGCAAGCATGCATGTCGTTTGTCCTAGGTAATGATAATAATTTTATGGTTGGGGCCAACATGAACAAGTGTATATAAAATTTGACCAGTATATGGGCTAACATGGGAAAGATTTCCATACAGCCCATACATTAATTATACATGCATCACTGCCATACTAACCCTCTTACACAAAGAACGAGCATGAATAGTTTGAGTGCAAAATGTGGACATAAATAATGTATGGCGCTATGCGGAAATCTTGTCCTAACATGTTGTGGAGTGCAAAGTCATCTGACTTAACTGCTTACCAAATGTCTGCTCCAGCACCTGACCAGTGACAGTTGCAGTGCGTATAAATTAAGCTTAGTTAAATAAAAAGCTTACTCTTGTACACAGTACGTTGCATTGCTGTACGTACAAATATAAACAAAATATTCAAATCAACTATTACCTTTAATTTCGGACAAATGTAATATTTGTTTCCCTTCAAAGATCCATTGCTCACGTCTTTAGCTCTGTAAAGTTACAGATTTCACACAAAATGCCGTGAGTTGTTCCCATTTGAGGTTTATCGGGCTCCTTGTTCCACGTTTACTGACATCAGCTGTCGTAAATTGAGGGCGTGAAAACCGGGGTCAACAGTCGAAACCTCGTAGATCGATTTTATACAATTGCTCTGTCAATCTTTAATGCTGTAATAGCTTAGCCATTGAAAAGGTCAGTTCCGTTCCAAGACCTTTCTGTCGCCAAAAGACATCAGCTTCGCACAGTTTTGTAATGAAAGACATAAAGGTCTGAAAGGTCTGAACAAGTCTAAACATACACACTCGTTCCCAGGGCCTTTCTCACACTCGTGATCGATTAGTCCCGGGACCCGGGAACAGTCTCGTCTCTCGCGCGCGACAAGCAATCGGCTCAACCAGTGTCCGTTCCGGTTTACGTGAACTTAACGTAATTGTAATTTTATGGAAATTACCACTAATCGTTACAAAAACAGTCCTCTAATTCAACCGGCCAGTACGTCGGTGTCACGCAACATGATGACTCAAAAGTATTCACCAAATTTTATTCTATTCAGGATCAAAATACATGTTTAACGAACTGATCAAATTTTTGAATAAAACCACCTGACGAAAGAAGTGATCAACTACTATTGCTATCCTTTGTTACCAGGGCTTTTCCCTTGTAAACTGGGAACGAAATTGTCTGTTCCTATGGTGTCATCGAAAAAACCTTTGGGTTGCGGGGGGGGTGGGGGGGGGGGGGGAAGGAACCTTCACATAAAAATGACGGAGGTGATTGTCGTTCAAAAATCTAAAATGATCACTTTTACACCTTGTCAAGGTCTTCAGGGCTTTAAGCAGAAAGATGTGACAGGAACTATTTGTCAGTCAACGAATTTGGTACCTCGTAGGGGTGAATATGAATTTAAACCCCAGCAGCAAAACGAGATTCTGGTACCCTTAGGTAGTACAGTTGACTATAAAAATAAGCGAAGAAACGGAACGACGTTTCGCTGTCATCTTGGGACCATTATCAAGTAAAGAATGTAACAGAGGCAGGTAGTTAGGTACTTAGGTAGAAAGGGCGTTTATTTGATAATTTCTGACAACTCCGCATCATGTCATTTTATTTGAGAGCCCTTCACGCCACCCTCTCCCCCACCCCCCCCCCCACCCCCCCCCCCCCGCCGGAGCGAAACAAAACAGTGATTGACGTCATTTGTACATGAATTGACGACATCAAAGTCAAGCAACCTTTCATTTTATTGCACCACACGGTGGTACAAGAACATCCATAATTGAAGGAGCCCCCGAGCATCTTTCGGCATGATTGTCCCAACCACACCACACTTTTTTCAGGTCCCACAATCTTCTAGGCTTCTCGTCCTAAATGTAATCATTAGTACCTGGACTTTCGTCCAGAAACTGAAAGACAAAATTAAACGAGTTCAGTCACGTCAGTAATTTGGTCAATTCATCATGATAACAGGAAGTCTTTTATGCACAAAACAATTCAGGGGCACCCAACGGCAGTTTTCTCTCAGATCCTTTGAAACGCTATTTTAGGCTATCTGGAGTGCCTTTAAAGCTCTGTAGGTTAATTTTAGGCTGCGCTATCATATTTTTATCTGTTCGGTCATTATAGGGGAACTCGAGTCTTTTCGAAATTACTAGGGCATTTTTGTTAATTTCCCGAAAACGTTAGGTCTTATTTTCTTTCCGAAAATCTTAGCTGACCTTCTTTCGGTACCCGAAACGACATTTTTGTCAATCCGAAAACACTAGGCCTTAAATTTCCCATATCACGAAAGTTCGAAGTGAAAATTCCCTTCAGAAAATTGTAGGGGATTAAGGGCCTTCCGAACAGATAATTTACCGAAACGATCCGTCGGGTGCCCCTGACAATTTGTTGGCTCAGATCTCAAAGCGTTGTTTACTTTGCCGATATTAAGTTGACATGAGAGCAGCATCTCGTTTTGTTATTGAAATTTAAACTTCTTAAAACTTTGTTAATCTCAAATAAGGTCAGAGAAACGACACGACACAGACGACATACCCACGCACGAACAAGAAAACGAAATCAAAAGTACGTGTGCCATCGACAACTATGAAAGCGTTGGGCAAAATGGAATACGCTACCATGATTTTTTTCGCCTTTTGTGCTCTTGCGCAGGGCTACGTCAACTACCCATCGATTCTGTGGGATTCCAAGAACCCTATGTAAGTTTCCTTGTGGTGTTTTTATTTGGTTTAACAGCTGATGCATGCGTCGTTTGCTAAGCCATACCAAGAGAGGATGCGATCCTGTAGGCTTCTTGCGTCTAAATCGTGAAGCTATCGCCCAGTGAGTGTAAGAAAAAAGAGTAACTACCTATATAGTTTGGCGTGAAACAATGTCATGTTGCAACACCATTGTCGAAAGGCGTGAAGAGCAGCAAAGGAATTTCGCTGTTATATACGAGAAAAAGATGTTTATTTTGAAACTGTATTCAAAAGTTATTTTGTTTACTTTTAAGTCCTCTTGCTAATTAAATAGTTTTACCCTGATTGGCTAACTTTCGAAAAACGTTTTACTTATTTCACCGTCATTTTAATTTGACTTGACCAAAATGGGTGCTGCACTGTGATCTTAAGGGAAAAATTCAAGTAACTAAAACTCCCGTAAATATTGTCTCTAGTCGCCATAAAAACATCATAAATTGATGGGCTCCAAGTTGAGTGCAGACATTGAACCAGTGTGCTCGCCTGTGCCTCATTCAACAACTGAAATGATCTTCCAGTCCAGTCGCTTTTTATCACGTGACTCAAAAGATTACTCCATACGAATATCATTAGAATTAACCTTGATTTGCACGTCAGTACTTCAGGCAACCGGCTGACGAAAGGTTTCCTAGGATACCCGACAACTGCCGAACTCCCTCATTTGGCCTACTGTTTCAATTGGATGACTCACTTGGCTGTTTTCATCTCTTTCAGATTCCAAACTAACTACTCAATAGCAGTTCTACCCACGAGTAAAATCAAAATCGTTTGCCCGAATCCCGCAATGATCCCGATACCCGTCCAGGGAAGCACACCAAAGGAGGAGCTCTATGAAAACCTGTGGATGGTGGAAAAGCAAGCTTATGACGCATGCGCTATAGACACCTCTAAATATCAAAACAGGCTCCTGATGAGATGCGATACACCACTGCAACTGCGATACTTCATCATAGTCTTCCAGCGGTTTAGCGCAGATCCTGACGGCTTGGAGTTTGAGCCAGGAAAAGACTATTACTTCATTGGTAAATGACACGTGAATTTTACTTTGTTATACAGTAAAGTTCCGATAGTAACGACCCTCCGAAAGTAACGACTCCCCGAAAGTAACGTCTAAACTTTGTGGCTTCGAAAATAGCGAGCCCCCGAAAGTAGCGAGTCCCCCAAAAAGTAGCGAGACCTGCACGTTTTTTTAAATTACGTTATACACATACCGAATGCCTTTATTGTTTTCCAATCCATCGTCATAATTAATGTACAAAAATTTCCGTGCATTGACAAATTAATCACGATAAGGCACTTTACAACAAGGGAAAGCCTTGAACGGATAACTGTGTCAGTTTCAGCTGACGTGAGAACTCTTGCCATGCCGTGCCCACCCTTTTCGTGAAAAGCACACGCCGATCGCCAGCGCTTACTTTTCCACTCATAAACAGCTCTGGATTTGCGAACAGTGTTCCATAGTGAGTCTGTCAACACTCTTCTTAAATTCTGCATTGAATGCAACGTCGAGTGGTTGAATCTTGTTCGTTGCCCCTGGAGCTAGGTGCAAGCCCCAATGCCGTCTGGCACTCTTGCGGCAGAGTGGCCTTAATTCTGCCTGTTTTTTGAGTGGCTCTGTGCAAATCATATAACTTTGCATTTCAGAAAAAAGAAATATCGCTAACTTTGTTTCATAGTTTTTGAGTCCCCGAAAATAATGACTCCCCGAAAGTAACGAGCTCCAAAGGCTGCTAATCAGGGTCGCTACTATCGGAACTTTACGGTAGTTTATTTTGAAAAGCCTCCTGCACCCAGGGTATGATATTGCTTGTATTGTTACCTGCTGAGTAACTTTTCCTCCGAAGATTTAGGAGAGGAAATAAGAAGTGTGGATAACGCTGGGACCTAAGGGGAGGAAACCGAAAGTAGACCTCGGCTTCCCCTTTCTCGCTCTTTTATTTAGTTATTTATTTATTTATGGATGGACGTATTAAAATTCTAATGGCGCAAATCGGTAAATACAGTCGACTCCCGATAACTCGAACCTTCAAGGGAAATTGAAAAAGGTTCAAGTTATCGGGAGTTCGAGTTATCGAGGGTAAAATTATATAGAAAATGAGCTGAAAGGAAAGGAAAATTGGTCCGAGTTAGCGCGAGGTTCGAGTTAGCGAGGGTTCGAGTTATCGGGAGTCGAATGTAAAGAGTAACAAGCATCTAAAGTAACCATAAGGGTAATCTGTAAAAGGGTAAAAAACGCCCCATACTGAGACAGGTCACCTTTTACGTAACTTAAAAATGTAGGAACAATAAATGACTATAAAACTAGCCATCAAGGTAGTACGTTTATACAATAAAATCATATGTTCATGATTCTAGCCTTAAAAATACCAACGGCAGGTGCAGAACGAGCCTCCAAAGGGAAGGAATTCAACATGTCAACAATTCAACCTGAAAGAAATTAAATTTGGAGCATAGTTCTTTCTCTTGCCGTCGTTCCGGCCCGCTGTACTCTTTTGGTTTCTTTATTCGTTTTCCATCCTGTTTTCAAGTTAGTTTCGCCCCGTTTTTCCGGCGCAGAAAAGACACGGAAGCGAGCGGCGAAGCCGCAAAAACTTTATATAAACTTTATATAGACCGTGCTACCGCCAGCTTCACAGGCTGGTGAACAGTACAATAAAGCCAGCCAACAAAATTCTCATGGAAGTGTAAACTGAGCTATCCTTCAGTAAAGTGCTATTTCAGGCATTCTGGTGGTATAGAGCGGTTTTCAATGGAGTGTCGTAAAACCAAAACCAAAGTAATCACTCTGGCCAATCACAACAGACGCAAACAGTGCTGTGAACCAATTAGAATTCAAAGCAAATACATGAAACAGGCGTCAAGCGCGGGAAAATGCGTGCGAGCGAGGCACGGTTGGTTTTGGTTTTACATCTCATTGGTTGAGAAAGTGGCGCGAGTTTTGTTAACCGATCACAGAGCGTAGTAATGCAAAACCAAAGCAAACGGGCAATTACTTTCGACAACCAATTGAAAACCGCTCTATAAGAACCATGGTTAAAGCATTCCTGTGAAGATGCTAATTCTCGTTAATTATCGTTACATTTCAGCCACCTCTTCTGGTAGCGACGTGTCTCTGGATCAGACGTCAGGTGGACGATGCTCTACACATAACATGAGGATAAAGATATATGTCTGCATGGATGCAAATGGTAAGACGCCATCTCCAAGTAAAAAATCTTTAAGTCCCCTTCAAACATCACGTTAACAGCGCATTTTGGCTATCGTCCCTTTATCGCACGTTAACCGTCACATCGATACGAGCACGCTGTCAACAAGCTATCGTCACGTTATTACTCCATATTGTTATGGTATTGTCACGCAATTGTCACGCTATCATCTTTCGAGAGTTTACCCCTGTTGTTGTTTTTGATATTTTCGTTGTTGCAGATCCCAAGTGTAATACAAGCCCGGTTTCACCAACTGCGCATGCTCAACCAACCAAGACAGTCACCGTGTGTCCAACGCCAACACAAACTGTTCATGTTTCTGCCACAACTGTCACGCAGCGCCCATACTGCTCTGGTAAGTCACTTGGTTCACCATGACTCACACAGCACAGCAGCTGGTGTGACGAGATTAACAGCTGTAAAGCCGGCTACTGTGATCAAAATTTTACTTTCCTTTTATCTTCTGCATTCTAACTTGTAGGAGGAAAGTAATATCCATGCCAAATTTTAAATTGTAATTCCAACGGGAAGCTCGATTATTTCAAGCGTAATTTCCACATTCGGTTTGGCGCCATTACTCATTCAAAATTGTCCGCGAACCAAACGGAGAGTTGGGCCGAGTAGCAATGTTAGGGATAAGTGACAAATGCCCTTAAAATTATTGGGATAACATGTACAAGGAATACCCACGACCCACCCCTCCCCAATTGGTACATAAGTATTTGCCTTTGTAACTCTTCCCTCAGCCGTACGGACAAATAATATTAAAAAAGAGCAAGGCTGATTTTACGGTCAGGGAAGTATATTTTCCAATATTTCGAAAGGCACAGCCTTTCTTCTTCAGGGTATGTTTGAGACTGACCCTGTGGCAAGAGCCGTGAGGGACGAAACTTTCCCTCTTTCCTTTAGCGTTTTAGAATTTTATTGTTTATTTATAGTTGCAGATATCTAAACTAAAATCGCTTTTTTTTTTTGCTAAAGCAGCCACCGACAAGCATGAAATGAGTGAAATGTTGAACAACTCTCGCCTAATACCAGAGATTCTCAACCACACGAGTCAGCTGACCACCCTGTGGGCTCAGCTTAGAAATATGACCGAAAAACTAGACTCTATACAAGGCAAACTTGACAACTGCAGCTTTGGTGCTGCAAATGGTCATGTGACTCAACCACCTCCGACATCACCAACAACGCCGACTCCAGGTTAGTTAAGACGTCAGTTTTATGAATCGAAATTATGACGAAATAAAGAGCTTTTGGATTCTAAGTCCATGAAGTCTTCCGCAGCATTGTTTGCAAGGAGATGAAGGCAATCCTGATCCTGACGCCATGGAGTACGTTTGCAAATACACTGTTACGACCTCAGCCGCTACCCGCCTCAAACCGTACCCTTTGTGAGCGGGGTCTCAAACCTACCGAATACCGAGAAATGTTTTTCAAATGAGTTTTCATCCATTAGTTGAAGATTTTAAGCACAAACTAGCCCGATATGTTTCATAAATGGCTTTGTCGAAGAACATTGACACAGAAAACTTGTTTTAATTTTTCGGACCCGAAGTGTTTTCGCAGACTTGACTGTACGTATGGTACAGTGATAATGTTGCAAATAATAACTCTGTTCTGAAGAAGACTAGTGGTACTAGAGCGGTTCCTATTAAGTGTCGTAAAACCAAAACCAAAGAAATTACTCTGGCCAATCACAACAGACGTAAACAACACAGCGAGTCAA
This sequence comes from Pavona decussata, assembly GCF_977016875.1. Classification (NCBI taxonomy): domain Eukaryota; kingdom Metazoa; phylum Cnidaria; class Anthozoa; order Scleractinia; family Agariciidae; genus Pavona; species Pavona decussata. The sequence continues at coordinate 892,118 of NW_028145452.1, forward strand.
TCAGAATTCAAAGCAAATACATGTAACTGGTACCAAGCGCGGGAAAACGCGTGCGGCGAAAACACGATTGGTTTCGTTTTGGATTCCCATTGGTTGAGAAAGTGGCGCGAGTTTTGTTAACCAATAACAGGGCGTAGTAATGCAAAGCCAAAGTAAACGTAAAATTCTTTCGACACTTTTGAAAAGCGCTCTATTTGAAATATTGGTCCACTATATGATAAATTGCCCTTTAATCCCTGCAATCAGTTTGGTTCATTTACACGACGTCTGGCACATGCATTGCCACTATAAGAGATCCGACAACGAAACGTTTTCAGAACAATTTTTCTGAGCTTCGAGTGGTCCCCTGCACTCAAAAGTTCCAGGATTATGATTCGCCACCCTCCCTCTTCTATTCCTCCCCTTATACGTATAAAGTCCATTATATGAAGTCCCTCCCCGTCCACTTGTATTGGGAAGACGGGATTCATTCTTGCAGAAACTTATGCGGTGATAAACACACTTTATGTGGAAGTATTACCTTGTCTTTTTAGACTAATTTTACTTTCAGTTATTTCTCTTAAAAAACGCTGACAATCGATAATTCCAGACAACGTACATGTTGACATAGTGGGATGAAGCCGCCAAAACATCAACTTGAAAACAGCTCATATATCATTTATTTATTTATTTGTTCATTTTCGACTAACAGTTTATGCTGACTGCAAAGAGCTTTATCAAGCGGGATTTAGGGTCAGCGGAGTCTACGCTATAAAACCCAAAGACAGCAATGAATCATTCCCAGTCTACTGCGACCAAGCCACAGCGATAAAAGGCTGGACAGTAATTCAGAAGCGCTTCGATGGTTCGGTGATATTCAGTAACCGGACGTGGGTTGAGTATCAAAATGGCTTTGGTGATCTGACAGGAGAATTTTGGCTGGGACTTGATAAAATTTATCTGCTCACAAAAACACCGGTCAGGATTCGATTTGATCTTGGAGCTCTGGACGGGACGAATAAATTTGCTGCTTACCAAGGTTTTACGATCGCTGGAGCTGACGAGAAATACAAACTGACAACCGGAAATTATATAGGTAAAGATAACAATAACAATAATAATAATAATAATAATAATAATAATAATAATAATTTTTTTAAAAAAATTAATATTAGTAATCTCTTTATTAAAATATTCCAAGCAAATTGTTATTTACAAGTTAAAAGTAGAAAAAAAGAGCTATTAAAACCTATTTACAATTCTTGTCGATTAAAAAAAAGAGACTATTTCAAGCACAATTTTTTTGGAAGAAAAAGAAAAAAAAAGATCTCATCAAGTTAAAATGGTATTCTTATTCGTAACAAAAAATCATATGATCTATCATCGCTAAATATATATTCGGAAGTTAAATTATGGTCCTTAATGACGAAATAACAAGTCTAATAATAATAATAATAATAATAATAATAATAATAATAATAATAATCTTTATTTACCCTCGGCAGTGTTTATAGCACAAGTTAGTGGGGTCGAACATTAAACTTCACAAAGAAATAATTTAAATTGAACATAACATGGTTAAAAATCCCAACTGACAGGAGGCAGACTAGCTGGCTATTTACAAGCGCGTCCGAGGAGTTGAACTTGGGGCTACCGAGACACAACTCCAGCTAGCGGTCAGAGCGGGACTTGAACCCGGGATGTCTGGATTTTCAAGTCCGGCGCCCTAACCATTTGGCCACGCTGCACCCCAACCCCCTTCCCTCCTTCCCCTCTGCCCCCAGATTATGCTAATGTCTTACAGCCAGGGAAATACTTAACATAACTAGCCTATATTAACGAGCTTTATAAGTCTCTGCAGCACTATCTGTCAGACTTATCGTTGTTGTTAGAAGTTCCAGATTTTTTGCCGAATTTTTTTTCACCCTACTGTAATTTTCATTAGGCCTTTCCACAGAATTCCATTTTTCTTAACTGATAAATGATTTGAATCAAGTTCTTTTAATTTTTTTTTTCGAATGACACCTCAAAGCCCTAAAATAAAGGAGAAAAACAAAAAAAGGGAGAAAAAAAATGGCTTACACTTCAAATCAGTTTTAGAAGGCGTATAATAAATCTTTTATTAATTTCAGCTGGAAATTGTGGCAATTCGTTTGGTCCTGAGAACGGCAATCTATTCTCAACAGTGGACCAAGACAATGATAAGTCACCAAAAAGCTGCGCACAAAAGTTTAAAAGTGGTTGGTGGCACGGGAGGTGTCATAAGAGCAGTCTAAATGGCCTTTACCTCAATGGAACCATAAAGGATCGAGCTTATGAAGCTTCTGGTATCATATGGCAGACATGGAAAGGATATATGTACTCTTTGACTAAATCGGAGATGAAGATCAGACTTTGGTGATACATGTCAGGCCCAGTAAATAGTGGTGCAACTGTTGTGTTATTACTGATCATTCTCCGAGTCCATTGTTTCCATCTCCTCCATTGTTTTTATAGCGTATTGACTTCAATATTGTTCATGTTGTATATATATTTTTCTTCTTATTTTGAGGGCCGTAAGTGAGAAAAACTGTAGCAGGTTAATTATTACGCCTCCTTCTTTAAATAAAGATATTGATTGTATCATGGAAACCAGCGGCAGATCGACGGAACGGGACAAAGATTTCACGGGTGAAATCCCACCCCTTTTATCTTCGCTAGTCCTGAATTCTGCCGTGAAATCTTCCTCGTGTCCTTAATCTTGTTTCCAGGGCTTTTTGGGAACAAGTTTGTCCCGTCCTGACTACAGTGGAGCCTCGATTTCAAGGAGTTCCCGTTACTAGAGAAATTGGTTTGTGATATCGAGGCTCTGTTCCACAGATTTTAAAAAGGTCGCGATGGAGAAAATCGTTCGTTATAGCGAGGTCTTCGTTAAGTAGAGGTTCGTTCAATCGAGGTTCCACTATCTGGCCCTGTGTCTCCGAGTAGGGCTACTCTGACATGATCTCGTTTTCAGCGTTATTTGCCATTAAAGTTTAAGTTTTATCCACCACACAAGTTAGAGTTGAGAATCAATAAAAATGCACGACGTTTCCACTGATACTGTATAAGGTTTTTTTAAAAGCTTAAGTAAACGTAAACAACAATCAAAGCGAAGAGTTGCAATTGACAACGGATTACCTGCGAATTATCATCAGAGAACATGATGTACGGCGTGATCTCAGAGTTTTGATTGGCTAAGCATCCATACTATATCAGCAGTTATAAAAACTAGATCATTGTATAATGCAATTCAGGGATTTGATTGGCTTTGCTGCTGTGGTCCGTATGAGCCAATATACCATGTTCCCCAAATACTTACACTTATACCTCATTTTGTGAAATAAAACGTGGCAAGATTTAGCAATATTTTGTGGAGTTGTTTTTTAAAAAAATAATTATTCTACTCGCGCTTGTTGGATATGAGATGATTACTGAGCCATCTCGGCGCTACTCGCCTTGTTGGGTATCTATCATCTCATATCCAACGCGCGTTCGTGGAATAATTGTTAAATACACTTTACTTCGAGAGATGAATGGAAAGAATAAATTGCATTAACTATTTCAGCACCCAGACCTTTCTTGTGGTACTGTTTGAAAGTTGTTCACAATTTTCAAAGTGCAATTTAGGCCGGATATATTTCTAGATTACAATTATTCTCTTCCGGAAGAAAGAGCCAATTTAAACTATTCCAAAACGAAATGATTTGTTTGGTCTGTGACGGATTCATTAAATTTCGTTTAACGCTTTTTAGTAATATTTATTGTAAACGGAAACCATATTTAAATATTTTGGCTGTTTTTTTTTTCAGCTAAACAAGTATACTTTTATTTAGTTTTCTTTTTTTTTTTTTAATTTCTCACGTCGATTCCCCGTATTCCGGAATAGGAATGAAGGGAAAAGCCTCCATATTTCTCGTTTTAGACAACTTTGGGAAAAACTATCTGCAAGCTTGCTTTTGTTTGCACATGATGTTCAACACCAATTTTGTTTCCATTCAAGTAGCTTAATTCTAAAACCTCTTATAAGGAATTTTTAGAAATCCCTGTATGTAATCGAACACACCCTGAAAGAACTAGAATAAAGGCAAGAACGTGGTTAGCCGCGATATCTTCAACAGGCCATGGTGAACTTCGTGTCGATACAACTATCATCATTCAATTGTAAAATCCTTAAAAGGCAAGCCGCCCCGAATTTTACACCTTGGTGCTAAGCACGTCACTTGATCTTTTATTCTCGAACAAAGATGCATTTTAATCAATGAGTACGTTGTTACCGTACTAGAATGTGTTTAATTCGATTTTTAGTCGTACTTTTCCACTTTTCAGTGGCAATTTCCCTGAAGTTTTATCCTTCGCTGCAATGGACACCGCTTAATCCAGTGTAAGTTCAGTTCTATCCGATTATTATTCATTCTAAATTCGTGTGTGTTGATTCAGATGCTGATCAGTTCAAACTCAGTTCAAAGTATGTTTTTCTTTGCGAGAAATAACCTTGGAAATACAACGACTGAAATTGTACGGGTAAATGCATATCTTCGCCCAGTGACTTCATCGATCTCTGTAAACTGAAAGGGCTTAGAAACTTTCCCACGAATGAAATTGTGCGATTTTGCTTTCCTCAAAGTTGCGTTCTTTCTAGATACAGTTTGGGATTGCTTAGAATCTATCTTTATTAATATTTGTAAACAGGCAGGCAACATCGATCAACCTGTGGCCGAGTTTTTGTCTGTATCTCTCCGTTTGAGAACAGCCAGTTGTCCGTAATTATAACAAGGCGTTATTCCTCTCAGCAGTATTTCTCTCCCGTAAAATCCAATTCTCCTTTTAACAGTTACCAAGTTTTAAAGCTCCACTATTTTTAAACCAAAACTGGTCGACATTGTCAAGTCAAATTTCTCTGCATTGATATCATTTTCTGTCGACGTGGTCTCCATCTCTTCTAGAAAACGCAAAGAAATCGAATTCAAAAGGTAAATAAACAAAGTAGTGGTTTCCAATGGTGGTTGTTAGCAGAAATCACGAAACGCTCTTTTTATCTTGTTTCTTTTATCTTGTTACATCTCATCTCCGGGGATGACAGGATTATCGTATAGAATTATTCATGTCTACACATTGCGCCTTTTGCTTTTAGTGGCTGTAAAGAAAATAAGGCTAAACCTACTGGCCCTACTAATATCAATAAAAAAACTGATAACTTGGCAACCACAGTCTCGTCATACAACAAAAGTGTACTGTTCTGTCGAACGATGCCAAAATTTTTGTTCGATCGAAACATTTGGTCGAAGCTAAAACTTCGTTAAAGTTGAATCCATAACAATCAGTTGAGATACCCTCGAATCAGTATAACAACTGACTATTTTTGCGTTTGTGGCCTAGCGGCGTGAAAAGGAAGAAATTTGTTCAAAAGCCTTGATTTCCTTTATTTGCTCTTGGTAAGCTAGCCAGACAGTGACAGAGCCTACCATAGAAAACTGTAATTAACAGAGCAGATCACGCCTGACTATTCAACGCGACTCGTATATTTCGATAGCATTTTGAAGGTAGATAGTTAATGTTAATGTTCTGTAGAGAAAAATGCCCTTCACAGAGCGGTTTTTCGCCAAGCTATAACCATGATAGCTTGCGCCACAGGCGGAATTCGATTGGTCCGCCGTATAGCCAATTATATTGAAGGGGATGTCGAAAGTCACATCCGGTATTTCGTTTCCTTCGATGGGGGTCTAGATCAAGGATATTTACGACGGTTGATTCCGTCCGCGGCGTAGGCTATAATTATATGAATGCTTACCGCCCCGTTTTAACGCAAAAATGGTCATTCATCCCGAACTACGTATACGGAGCGATGCGGAGGACTGGGATAGGCGTGCAACATCTTGCACGCGCTGAAGCGCCTGGCCTTTCCGAAGCCGAAGATTTCCGAAGGTCATCCGAGATTGACGGGCCATCTTTACTTCATATTCCATCAGATGTTTTATTGACTGTTTTTATCTCTCTTAGATTCCAAACTAACTACTCGATAGCAGTTCTACCCATGAGTAAACTCCAAGTCGTTTGCCCGAATCCCGCAATGATCCCGATACCCGTGAAGCGAAGTACACCAAAGGAGGAGCTCTATGAAAACCTGTGGATGGTGGACAAGCAAGCTTATGACGCATGCGCCATAGACACCTCTAAATATCAAAACAGGCTCCTGATGAGATGCGATACACCACTGCAACTGCGATACTTCTCCATAGTATTTCAGCGGTTTAGCGCAGTTGGTCCTGACGGCTTGGAGTTTGAGCCAGGAAAAGACTATTACTTCATTGGTAAGGGAAACTTAACTATGATCACACTGTGCCAGTTTATACCCATCAGAAACTATGGTCCCGGATGGTTAGACTAAGAGTAGTCCTTCTGGTATTCTTAGGGATAGTAAAGCGAACAAACCACGCGACCGCGCGCGAAAATTACCTTCCTCGAGGAGCGTGCGCGCGTGCTTCGTTCGCCTAGCTCCTCGCGGGAGCTTCGCGCGCGGTCGCGTGGTTTCCTCGCTTTGCTATTCCTAAAAGGGAAAAGAAGGGACTACTTGTCGTCTGCCGGATGGTAGTTTTTCCTTTCCCAAAATTAAAGATAAAGCTTGTTTTTTAATTTTTTGGGTATCAAAATAGTTCGCGGTTTTGACCTTTTCGGTCTGAAATATTGGGTGTCATCAAGAGAGGATCCTCTCTTGGTGTCATGAGATTAAGGGGGGACTTAACCTAAACTGGAATGAAATTTGAAGAGTTTTTAAGAAGGGATAGAAGAAAGAAAATGAGTTTTGGACACTAAAAGACAGTTGATACTGAGAGCACCCCAGGTTGCTAGTGGATTAACTTGGTGTCCGTTTATTAATTATTAACTACAAATTCTAATTTAAAAACTTCACTAATTCTTCAGTATTTCTTATTTCTCTAAATTTAACCAATCCTTCTAGAAAAACTATCTCTTACCAAAAATACCTAAAAATCACCCAAAAATTCACAAAATACCCCACAACATAGGTTCACGGGACGAACATAGAGTTTTTGGATTACTTGAAACGTGAACGAAAAATTTCCATTAAAGCCATGTCAAGTGCGGTAAAATGGCGTTTACGTTAAGTACCCCCTTAAATAAACATAAAAAAGTCTACTCTAACCGAGACTCAATCCGTAAGGCCAGGGAAGCCTTTTTAATCTCAAAAGGCAGAACACTTCTTCCACATGGCCTCAACATTCGCGAAGAAATTTACTAGCTTTTTTTCCTTTTATTATTTTTTATTTTTTTTATTATTATTTCATTTGCTTCATATTCTATACTGTCAATAACTTTAGTTAGATCAACAATTGATCCAACGTATACCAACAGGATTACCGCCCACGGTTGTTGCTTAGACTTTACTTATATATAAGTATGCGAGTGCACCATTTATCGGTTACATTCCCTGCAGAGTATGAATAACACACGTAGGAGGCTAACGAAAGTCAAGGTTTAAGTGCGTTATCTAGGTACTTTACGCTCGGCTTCACTCAAAGCTGTGAAGAGCACAAAGCTAATTCTACGAATCAAAGAAGTCTTATAATTCGTTATTAAATTTGTGATGCCTGTTATTCAATGGTGAGTTAATAGTTTTATTTTGTTAAATTTCAGCCACTTCTTCTGGACGTGAATCTTCTCTCCATCAGACGTCAGGTGGACGATGCTCTACACATAACATGAGGATAAAGATATACGTTTGCATTAATGCAAATGGTAAGTGGTCGTATCAACAGTCTATTTCCAAAACACCATGATTTCGTCTTAAAAAGTCGCTTTATACTGTGATTATTAGCCTGTAGTGAAGGTTAATGTCACGCTATCTTCTTGCAAGCTTTCGTTATGCTATTGTCACGACATGTTAGCTATCGTCATGCAATGGGACCCTTTTATAACGCTGTTCTTATCAGTTATCGTAACGCAATCGTCAAGCTTATATTGCATGAAAGTCACTCAATGTTTTAGGCTATCATCACGCTATTAAAACGTTTTACGTGACGTCGTTCTTATGTTATCGTAGCGTAATCGTCAAGCCAACGCACGATGCATCATAGTCACTCATGACACTATCAAAACGTTTTTGCCTTGCTAACGTCACGCTTCCATCAAGCTATGAAGGTCATCGATATAAAGGTCATCGATGCACTATCGTCAAGCTATCATTACGTTACCGTAATATTGCTGTCACGCACCTACTCCTACTCGCATCATTTCCTTTCAACAATCATCATCCTTAAGTCACGCTAGCTATCGCTATGTTATGTTTTATCGCCGGCATGCTGCCGTCACGCTATTGACTTTATGCCACTCTTGTTACAATACCAGGGATGCCTGACAATACTTTCCTCTTTATGCTACACATGTGATGCTAATAACTTTTCTTTTTGCAGATCCCAAGTGTGACATAAGTCCAGTTTCAGTAGCTGCTCAACCAACCATGACTACTGTCACCGTGTGCCCAACACCAACACAAGTTGTTCATGTTTCTTCCACTGCTGTCACGCAACACCCATATTGCCCCGGTACATGACACCTCTCCGTGTATTGTGTTAAATTCACAATAAGCTTCGTTTTGAGAATTGGTGATTTTCTAAGGTTTTCAAATCAGTTTAATTTTGGGATTTAAAGGGACTGACTTTTTTATGGAGTGGGTTAGTTCTTGCAATTAAATTTGAGTGAGAAGCTCTAAGTGTGTAGTTACCAACAGCCAACAGCTGGACTTTATAATTACGAAGTTCAAAACGGTAAAAAAACAAACTGAATGCGACTGTACATACTTGTCCTAAAGTGACAGTATTGTCTACGGTTAATACATTTTTGTCGGGTGTTTCCTTGATTCCTTTTTTGTGGCTCCTGGGAAATCGCAATAAAACGTTAAAACATCGCGCAAATATTCTTTCCAAAAGTCAGGTGTTACCTCTTCCTTCCTTGCATTTACATCAGTTGTTTTGAAGATTTAATATTCAATACTTTCCATTTCAAGTAATACGTTTCCTTTCAAGGTAGAGTATTTTAAGGAAACATTGTTTGTAATTAAGGATGCGTAGCAGGCGATTTGTTAAAAAATGTTTCCTCTGATTGGTCGATTGGCATCTTACACCGTTTTCCCAACCAATTCAGTTCAGGAGGACAGAAAACCAAAGTATATTACTTTCTACACGAGAATAACTCCGTCTGGAGGTCGCTCATAGATATCATAATTCTTAACAAAGTGTTAGACACGATAAATCACCCTAAAATTAAACCCGCTAGAGTGTGGCAGAATCTGAAATAAAAACTTTATATGTTATTCGAGCGAGCGTTTCCATAAATACTTCTTCTTATTAAGCTTCTTCCAGTGTCTACGTTAGCTTTTGTGATCACAAAACAGCTGTGTCAAAACTGAAATTCCAAAACTCTGTTAACATGACGTTATGCCCTGGCTCCTATTAGAGGGTACATTTAATTAAGAAAAGCTGGTCCCGGTACCTAAAAATATATGTCTTTCTCCCGCAGTCAACAAGCATCAAGTGAGCGAAATGTTAAATAACACCCGCCTTATACCAGGGATTCTCAACCACACGAGTCAGCTGATCGCCCTGTGGGCTCAACTTGAGAATATGAACAACAAACTCGATGCTGTGCAAGACAAACTTAACAACTGCAGCTTTGGTGCAGCAAATGGTCACGTGACCCTTCCGCCACCGACTTTAACGCCGTCTCCAACCCCGACTCCATCCCAGCCTCCAACCCAACCTCCAACTACGCCTCCAGGTTTGTTAAGTGACGTCATCGTCCAGAAAGGAAGTTATGACTTAAGACAAACAGCATTTAAGGACGTATTCTTCTACAAAAATATAGAGATTTTTTCTTTCGTGTTTCCTAGCTCGCAGTAATTTAAAAAAAAAAATGTTATGAAGCCCTTACCGAGAATCTTTTCATTTAAATCGACATTGTGTTCAACTTTACGTTAGTAAAATATGGCGTAATCTTGATGGCTAACAATTCTGGGTAAATGTACCAATCGCCATCCCCATCTTTTTCCGTGTGTTAGATTGTATGGTGATCTCGACATCAGTTGAAACGTTTACTCTCGCTTTCGTACTACTCTCAATGATTATTAATATTTTTTTTCCATTTTTCATGACAGTTTTCGCTGACTGTATTGAGTTTTACAACGCGGGATTTCAGGCCAGCGGAGTCTACCTTATAAGACCTAAGGGAAGTAAAGAATCGTTCCCGGTCTACTGCGACCAAACCACGGCGGTGGGGGGCTGGATAGTGATTCAAATGCGCTTCGATGGTTCAGTGAGGTTCAGTGACCGAAAGTGGGTCGAGTATCAAAACGGCTTTGGTAATCTGACGGGAGAATTTTGGCTGGGACTTGATAAAATTCACCTGCTGACAAAAACACCGGTCAGGATTCGTTTTGATCTTGGAGCTCCGGACGGGACGAATAAGTTTGCTGCTTACCAAGGTTTTACGATCGCTGGAGCTGACCAAAAGTACAAGCTGACAACTGGCGCATATATAGGTAAACCTACGGAAACTTGTAGGTGCCATCCGACATCCGAGATGCGAAAAATAGACGCTGGCTAGCTAAAAAACATACCATCTTTTTTCTTTCACATTTATTAAATTAAAATATTTCTATTTTCGGGAATCGTAAATTTGGCAGATTCAAAGTCAGTCGCAACTCAACGAAATTTTTTTAGGCTCATTCGGTTCTCAAGTTGTAATGTTTGTCAATCAACTCCATGAACTGAATGAAGTCTGTTATATGTTCTTCCATTTACAGAAGGCCGATTTTACTGAGGAAAGGAGTTTTTACAGAAGTGTAATCTCTTAACATCGTTTTCAAGATGCCTTCTTCCTTTTTTTTAATTTGTACATACGTCTGCATCTTGAATGAAGCATGTATGTATGTAACCCGTGTTTCATTCATTTCAGCTGGAAATTGCGGGGATTCGTTTACATTTGAGGATGGCAACAAATTCTCAACAGTGGACCAGGACAATGATGGATGGCAAAAGAGCTGTGCAAAAACCTTTAAAAGCGGTTGGTGGCACGGGAAGTGTCACAAAAGTAGTCTCAATGGCCTTTACCTCAATGGAAACGATAAGGATCCAAACCATTTTGCTGCTGGAATTACGTGGCATTCTTGGAAAGGATATGAGTACTCTTTGTCTAAATCAGAAATGAAGATCAGACTTTGGTCATAGATGCCAGCGCCGGGACTGATAGTGAAGGGGAAAGGCAAAGAATGATGCGAGACCGCGAGTAACTTTTACAATGAAATACGATTAGCTACGAATGACCACGAGTGATCTCGAATGGTTCCGACTGATGACAAGCAGCTACCAATTGCAACGAGTTGGCCACGACTGGCAGGAACAGACACTTCGAGTAACTTCATTACTGACAACAAGTAGCCCTAAATGCTAATTCCGGCAATCACTACTAACTAACATTCAAAATGAACTGTACCTTGACTGAAGACATGAGGCAGTAATTATACCGTATAGATGTAGTTTTCAATTGAGTGTCGAAAGTACTTTTCTGTTTCGTTTGCTTATTACGCTCTAGTTGTTTAGCAAGATTGGCGCCACTTTCTGAACCAATGCGAAGCAAAACCAAACCAATTGTGACTTGTTCGCACGCGTTTTCCCGCGCTTGGCGCCTGTCACACGTTTTTGCTTCTGATTGGTTGAATATTTTGTTTACGTCTGCTGTGATTGGCCAGAGTAATTACTTTGGTTTTGGTTTTACGAAACTTAACTGAAAACTTCTCTATACTGACTACAATCGAAGTCGCTTTTTTTTTAAAAATTAATTCTTTGTTTTCTCTTCTTCGTTGTTGATTAAAATGACTTGCAGCTCTTACAACTTTTTTACCTAACAGTGAATAGAAAGGAAAAGCCAAGTAGAGCGGTGAAAAGGAAACCTCCACTCTTGAAATAAACCAACGTTAAATTGTTGAACTGATACAATCTAATTTTGAATTTCATTGGAGAACATGGAAATACTTTTTCTGTTCTGGACAAAACAGGATTCAATTATTCTCTATTTTCGCTTTTAAATTTCCCGGCGTCCGCCATGTTGGATTTCGTGACGTCATACGGTTGCCCAATACTGACCCTTCTCTAAAATGGCGGCCGAAAATTCAAATAAGTTAAACTGATTAAAAACGTATACCGACACTAAAAAGAGCACCTTTACTTTAGTAACCCTGCAAAGTTTCAGCATATCAGGTGTAACATCAGTTGAGAAAATATAAGTTGAAAAATGAAAAATTTACAGACGTTTGTATGACTGAGGGTATGACGTATACCCCCAGCTATACAAACGTCTGTAAATTTGTCAGATTTCATCTCACATTTCCTAGGCTGATATAACACCTAATATGCCGAAACTTTGCAAGGTTACTAAAGAAAAGGTGCGGTAATAGGTGATAATCATATTCTACGTTTAAGCACACTTGAGTCTCAATTCTACTTTTTTAACTTTGGCATTATTTTCAACAATTTGACGTCAATTTGTTGTCAGAGTGGAGGTTTCGTTTAGCGTTTAGTTTTGACAAAGTATTCTAAGTTCACGTGATTGAGATTGTGACATAAGCCTACATGACCGACGGACATGTTTGTGCGAAGATTTTTCGATATCATAGCTACAAAGAATACTGATAATTTTAGATGATTTTGGAGACTGTTATATTTTTGTTGAAATGAACAGTGGAAAAACCAAGTTTAAAGCTTTTAACCCTTTTAAGTGATCAGCATCAAATTTCTCCTTGTAGGCAATGCTTATTCAGCTCCTGAGGTCATGAGAATTAAGGATATCATCACCGAAGGCGAATTTTCTGGATACGTTAATAACTTCTCGATCTCCCTAGTAATTTTGTAAGAAAAGTATGGTGACAAGATAAGAGAATTTGTTCTTTGATATTAGGAATTAAAGGCTTAGGCTGTATTGACAAAACTTGGCCTTCTTATTCATGGACAGTCCTGGTAACTCTGGCGCTTTCAGGTTGGATCTTTTTAATAGATCATGTAATGTAACGACTGTTGTATTAATATTATGCTTTATTAAAAACTGGGTTATTGCATAATGCAACTCCACGGATTTGATGATGAACCACCGATGAAGATCGACAGGAATCGGACTCAAAAATGTTAAATCCAAACGTCAAATTATACACGAACGCTATATTATATACATGCAAAACACTAACACTGTATTCTCGGTATGTTTTATTCATTGAATTCCCTCGCTCTTTTCTTCGAAGTCACCCCACCCATTTCGTCAATTGATGAATATTTCAATGAGGGTAATGAAGAGCCTGGTGGAGCACTCGGATTTCTTTTTTCCGAGTATGCCTGTGTCACTTTCTAGAATAATACATCATTCTCATTAATTCACCAGGCTGGAAATATACCATCACATTTATTTCATATACCACACGTTCGGACCTTCAAATCCTAGCAGTATGCAGGATGTTTGTCCCATGAATCTAGTTTAATGGTCTTAGCTTCCACGAGTCTCCTGTAGCTCAATGGTAGAGCATCCGAACTAGTAATCGGAAAGTCTTAGGTTCGACTTCTATCACTTGGATTTCTTTTTTTTCCGAGTATGCCTGTGTCACTTTCTAGAATAATAAATTATTCTCATTCATTCACCAGGCTAGAAATATACCATCACATTTTTTTCTATTCCCTTGTTATTCATACATTATTTTTTTCTAGATGGATGAAGGGGTAGGCCATCTTATTCTTTAACGCTATACTCCTCAACAAACGGCAAATGTCCACCTGCCATTGTCTACGATAAAACACAAAGAAAACCCCGTAAGAGAAAGAGAAAACAGCTTCTTAAGTATTAACTAAAGTGAAAGTACCCTGCTTGATATGTTTTGATGTTGCTCCATGTATTGAACGCTACTGGTTTTCGTTTGTTTAAGTGAAGATTGACACCTAGTTCACTTTCTTGTAATTTTTCCTTCATTTGTGTAAGCGTTGGTGGGTACATAGAAAACAAACTAAGACAGCAACTACCTTAGATCTGGGCTGACAATTCTGTTGATGAACGCGACGAAATCTCTCTCGTGTTAGGACGGGTAAACATCAGACAGCCAACACAAAAATGGCGGTGCGGTGCCGTTCATGTTTAATTTACCTAAAGCTAGGCGTCACCCATAGTTGGTTTTAGTTCCTGTTTATCGCTGGTGGGCTCACTGGCGTAGTAATACCTCAAATTAATTTTTTTTAAATTGATTTTTTATTTCTACGTGGACGCAAGTGATTGGCTAGCGGTCACAGCGATCGCATTGATCAAAGCTAAGGTGTGACCCAAATTTATCGCACATAATGGGCTTCGTTGCCTTTTATGCCATTATCGGTCCTTTTCAGACATGGGAATAACGTACATGGGCGGGAACAATTCTACGTAGAGGCAGGTGATTGGCTATCGTTTCCAGCTGGCGCGACGACCAAAGCCAGGGCGTCACCTGAAGTGTCGCCCATGAAGGGTTTCATATCCTATCATGTATTTCACAATCTTGAAATGCGGCTATAAAAGCACTGAGGGTTGTTTCATAACTTTAAATCAGCGATCTCCAAAGTGAGCAAGGTAAGTTACTTCAGTAGAATAGGAGAGTTTGGCCAGAAATTTAAATCGTAATATTTAAGCTTTATTTTCCTTGATGTTTAAAATTTGCTTAACCCTTCTTTCATTGTATAAGGGCCAAAAACATTTTCATTTTTAATCTATAAGGTATGTTTCGATGGCGCTACCATCTTTTTCAGTTACGACAAAACATCAAACAAAGTAAAAACATAGCAGGGCAACGAAAAGGCACTGCGGACACTCTGAGAATTGTAAATGAGGAGCGGCTTACCGGCATTGAAATGGGTCCACCATGGCGGCAATTATGAATTAGTTTAGTAAGACTGAAAAAGGAGAAATAATTGTCTACATGGGAAGACAGGTCCAAATTTTGAAGAAATACTACAGACTGACTTACGAGTTTGTTTATTCCATTCCTTTTTTATTTCTTTAGAGAAAACAAACATACAACCATGGAACCATTCTTCCCGGGATCAGTGGCCAGGATGTCCTTCCTTGCCGACAGTGGCTACAATGGCTACGATATGCCGTAAGTTGATTTCTGTCGAATTGTTCTATTTGTAATAACGTGCTGACGCAGCTCATGCACAGGGCCAGCCTTTCGAAAGTCCCCGTAACTTCACAAGAATCAAGATGCTATTTCATGAAACAGGTCTGAGGTTATTGTAAATCAATCCAGCCAATGGCTCGGCTGACATTTGTGCGGGACGTCTGGGTGTAAACGTCCTCAGAATAAAAAACAACGGAGCTTAAACTATGCATTTTGGTTTGATTTGATTTGATTTGACCTTACAAATTTAGTTATAACCACTTGTTTAACAAATTTGGCAGAACGCCTTTGCACATCGATAATAGTTCCAGCACCAAAGCTGGGAAAATGGACCGTAGGCAGCTATTTGATACATCCCTATTTATCATGCCTGATAAGTACGGCTTTCACTATGAATAAAACTGGCTGGTTGAGAAAAATTGTACAGGTAAAACGTTTCCAGGCCCGGCAAATTATCGGGGCTTTCGTGAAAAAGCCGACACTGTCGTATTTAACCTTCAGCTTCTCTCTTTGGATCCAGTCTGGCTCTCGGCACTTTATGAACGATTTTACGAAAGACAAATAAAACGAGATAACTTGCGTACTTCATATATATACAGCATTAGCCTCCAGTATGAAATATTGTGTAAGAATCATGATACCAAAAGAGAGTACTATAAGGGACTAAAACAAAAGAATTTAAATTAAATTAATTATTCATAATTCTTCGTATAATTTTCTTTTCTTTACGGAGCCAAGTTAGAATTTTAATATATCGAGATTGACCTATAAAGGCTGGTTTGTGCGTACAAGGCAAGCATAATCATAAGCGCAAGCATAGGCACAAGGATGTTTACACGTGCGATAAGGACGCAGTAAATAAAAAGGCGCAGTGAATTAAAACTTTGGCGCAAAAATCAAGAACCAAAATTTTAAATCCAAGATGGCGGTGGTACACACCGCCATCTTGAAAACAGAACATACTTCCACTGACAGCTTGAGACTACTTTTCTGTTTTCTTGTTCTAATGCTTGCGTTATCTCGGCTTACACGGGCGACGCAACGACGCAAACATAAGCGCAAGCACAAGAAAAAGGAACGATTTTCTTCCTTTGTGCTTGCGCTTATGCTTGCGTCATCGCGGTGTACACGATGGTTTCTTATGCTTATACTTATGCTTGCGTCGTCCCGCGATTTTGCTGATTTGTACATTTCATGGAAACAATACTAATATTGAACACATCATATGTCCACTTCATATCGCAAAATAAAATACTCAGTCCGACCTAAAATTGTGATTATTGAATGTTTTCTCCACAGCATCCCAATGTACTCATCTTCAATTCCCTGGCAAGTATTTCCAGAAATACCGATTTCCAGACAGCGTGATTTTGGCATCTGTACCAAGCATTACGATCCCTCCAAACAAACCTTGTCGCACGTTCATGAGACAACAAGGTTTGCCTCAGGCCCATCATTTGAAGCGTTCAGTTGTAATTATGATACCATGTTGCTTCCTTGTACAAGTGGTATATCACCCTTGGCAACATCACCGCAGTTTCCCAGGAAGGGAAAGAAAAGTGAGAAGGAGAAGGCGAAGGAGAAGAAGCTGATTTGTGAACCCTGTAAGAAAAAGTTTTTGCGTCCCTCTGCCTTGAGAGTGCACATGCGCATACACAATGGGGAAAAGCCGTTCCATTGCACTCACTGCCCACGGTCATTCAGTCAGTCTGGTAACCTCACAGTCCATATGCGCATGCACACTGGTGAAAAGCCGTTCAGGTGCACAGTCTGTCGCAAGGGATTTTCTCAGTCCAATTCCCTCAAAGTCCATATAAGGACGCATACTGGAGAAAAGCCGTTCAAATGCGGAACCTGTGTGAAGTGTTTTGCGGACAGGTTAGTTGACAGTTGTGTAACTGTATTCTGTTCCTTTTCTTTCATTTAGTTTTAACTGCGCCAACTCACGTTAAATTCGAATTGGGAAACTTCGTGTTGGCGAACCTGTGTTTTCACACAAAAAAAACCTCCAAAACATTCTGATTGATACGGATTAAACCTGAATTAAATGGCAATTCTTTCCATATCCTTTTCTCTGATGCTTTCAGCTACAAGTACATGTTTCACAAACGCCCACAGGCCAAATGCAAGTTTACCAACCCCTCAAAGTTTTTAAGAATAACAGATTAACAACTTGTTTGCTAACAGCTTGCCGACATCAGCATCAATTTAGCAGTTTTGGTCATTTCTAGTCCATAAGAATTTAGACCATAGAAAATAGGCCATTTTCATGATGGCGTCATTTGACTACAACTACCAGAATTCACTCCATTTTTCTTTTCAAATTTAAATTTTGTAATCCCAGTGGAGAGCAAAGAACAATAGCTCTAATTAGCATGAGAAAACAAAAACCAGAAGGATTCTGGTAGTTGTAGTAAAATGACGCCATAGTAAAAATGTCCTATTGGCGTCGATTTGTTAATTACAATGGTCCCTCATATATCTAAGGGAGCCTCTTCCCTTCGTCCTTTCCCATAACACCCTGTGCACCTCAATCCAATCTCGTTTCCAATCCTCTTTCGCTGTGTAGGAGTCTGAGGTTTTGACATGACTGAAGCAATACCGTGTGTTTCTGAATGGAAGATATATACATACTATACCATAGGTGTCGGATAAGTTAGTATTCTGTTGTATGTTCTTCTTCTATTTATCTTTATTTCATTTAGCACCAAAGGTACCAATCACATTTCAAAGTCTTCACAGCCAACAACATCACAGCTAAATTCACAAACGATCAATAAAATCTCGACTTTGTTGACCAATTAGGTCAACCGGAGACATTTATGCCATCTACTGACAATCCATTATTTACTTGACTCTGAAGATGACTTCCGCTCAGGTTGTCGCAGAAACGTCAGTCAATGTAACCTCAAACAGTTCTTCTCAGGACTTTGCTCACCCAGATAATCATAATTTACGTCCTTATGACATGACCCCTGGGTTCAATTCACTTACAGTTATTCTGTTGTATTCGTAGGTCATCACTTGCCAAGCATGTTCGCGCCCATGTTGATGCTGAAACTGCAAAGGCTCAAGACTTGTAATTTCAGTTATAGTTTGCCTGAATGTACAGCAACCGTTCAAGACATGGGATTATCAGTTATTTGTTTACTTTCATGACCAAACTTATGACTGCCGTGATGTGGTTTTTATAATTTAAAGTCTGTTGACAAAAACTTCTTAGTAGCACGACCTAATGGTGGTGTGTGTTTGGTGGTATTCACAAAACCAGACTTTTAGGTTTTTCTTGAATTTATTTTGAAGCTCACTCGGACCAACTCTTGCTTGAATTTTAGAGCATTAAAGAGTCGCATACACAAAGAATACAAATGCACTGTATCAATTAATGTTTTGAAAACTGTCGTTAGACGGTAGAAACCAGTTCTTCTAACAAGATCCAAGGCCAGGCTGATCCCAGCCTATGGGTCATTTTATTTACGATTTTTTTTATCTCCTGTGGCCGGTTGTTCGGAAGCCGAATTGACGCTAATTAATCCCGATCAAAAGTTAAAAACGTTCTTATGGTAAAGAAAAGCCTTCAAGGTCGGGACGAAAAAAATATTTATTGATTAGTAATTAAACTTAATTCAAAGCTCGTTTAGCTTAATCAGGTTTTGAACAACTGGGCTCTGCACATTATTTAAAGTTAAGTTATCAACTTTTAATATACTCATCAGTCATACTGATATACAGTCTTAAGTAAGAGGCCCACTGGACTAGCCCTACTTTGGTAATGTTTTCCAGTCAGTTAAGTTTTTGTGGGGTAGCAGGTGGGGGAGGGGGAAGGCGGGGGAATTAAGTAACAGTATTCTTAAGGATAAAATATACTGTAAAACACTATACATAACGCTACAAATGCAAGTATATAGGATTAACACTTTCAAGAATTTCATAAGTTTCTGTTTTACTGTGATCGCATTTCAAATTTTTGTTGTTTATCAAACAGTTTCCAGCGTTTTCGCTCACATATTTTGTAGGCCTGGGTTGTTCAAGTTAATAAATCCAATTAATCAGGACAGCTGGTCGACTGTATATTATTAAAGACAATTAAAAACAGTGAAGTGATTGTTGACTGAAAGGCTTAATAATTGATAGCAACCCTAACTGATGCAAGACATTTGCATACTTGTGTTATGATTCACTTTTCACAACAGGCCATTTCCGCGTTCCTTTAAACTCGTTACGAAAGCGAGGCTTGGTGCAACTTTTTTATTATGAAAATGAGTTTTCGTAAAACAGGGTTTGCACCACTTAGTCTCGCTTTCATAACGAGGTTTAAAGCAACTCGGAAATTGTGTAAACTGTCCTGTTGCAGCTGTTGTCAGTTCTATTTGTGATGTCACTCTACCCACCCCTCCCTGTTGCTGGTGCTATCTACCATTAATGATTTCACCCTACCCACCCCAACTTTAAAGAAATGTACCATAACAATGGGGACCAGGGCCTTGATTTGTAAAACATCTTTAAGGTAAATTGAGGTTTTCTGCAACCATCTTGTGCATCACTCAACTAAAGTTGGTTTACTAAGGTTAAGGAAAACAAAGAAAGCGTGAGAGAATTCTTGGGAAGTCTGGCAACGACTGCAGAAACTCCAACTTATCTTTAAAATGTTTTATACAACCGGATCCAGGCCTCCTATAAGGGAAAGCAACAAGTTGCTCCATATTCTCTTAAAAGTTGCCCCCCTCCCTATGACTACGCCAAAAGTTGCCCGAAAGTTGCTAATTTTTTGCAAAAGTTACCACAGATGTTGCTCGCATTTTTGAAAATTTGAGTAACCCATAGCTTAGTGGTTACAGCGTCCAGACTAGTAACTGGAAGGTCGTGAGTTCGATTCCTGCTAGGGCTCAGGAATTTTTATCCGAAAATTTTCATCGTGTAGTTATTGTTATTGTAGTTATTTTGTTAGTTGGTTTGAAAGATCGAAAACTATAAGCAATTTGCAGTTTTTAATACTTTTACCTTAGGAAAGTGGGCCTTGCTCCAAGAGAGACCACTCAGAGGCTGGAAGCGTTATCGTCCGCTTCCGCCATTTTGAAACGTGGTTTGTGCTTAGCCCTTGTGGATAGAAAATAAAAACCTAATTCCACCCCAATACAAAAAAAAAAGATACAAACAGTGAAACTTGCTAAATACAAACTTTTTCTCCATATAGCAGTAGAAATAGTAGTAGAAAAATACGAGAAAAGTGTTTCTCTCAGTAAAAGGTTGCTCGAACGTAAAAATGTTGCTCCAAAGTAATTTTACAGTAGCTGTCGAAATCATCGCCCGCTGATTGGCTCATAGCTATTGTCTATAAGAGAACAGACATTTAAAAATGATGTCAGATGTAACGCGCGCGATTTCTCGACGGAAAATAAAGCCAATTCCGCTCGTACTTTTTCCATGTTATTGTAAAAAAAAAAAAAAATAGACGGCAGTTTTGTATGGTCTATAATAGTATAGACCATAGAAAACTGCTGTCTATTTGTTGAAAAGTTGCCGAAAATTTGCCGAGCAAATTCGGCTCGATTCGACCTTCCGACTCGTTTCAAACACTGATGTGAAGACCTCCTGGTCTGCTCTGGTTTTATTTACGTGTCTTGAGGAGTTTTTTATTTTTTTGCGATGTCCAACTAGGGTGGAGTTTGATGAGAAGGGGTGCTTTTTTATTTTGTTGCTTTTTCTTCTTCTTGTACATAGCTTGGAGTTATGTTTACATGTTTTTGGGTGTTTCTGATCTTTTTATCGTGCCTGGTTTTTACTTTCTTTTTCATGATCGTCTGCTCCTTCTGTTTGGACATACAGTAGACTTCGCCGATAACTCGAATAACCCTCGCTAACTCGAACCCCGCGCTAACTCGAACCAATTTTCCTTTCCTTTCAGGTCATTTTCTATGTAAGTTTACCTTCGATAACTTGAACTGTTTTCAATTTCCCTTGAAGGTTCGAGTTATCGGTATTCGACTGTAAGTTGGAATTATGTTTGTATGTTTTGAAGTGTTGGCGATCCAATTAAATTTTCTAACAGTTGCTGGATGCCTGCCGCTCCTATTCCTATACCCGTAACTTCCTTATAAGGAGATCATCTGCGTGGGTGTGTTGCGCAATTTGCACCCTTCGTATGCTTCTCATTCGATGCCATTGTTGGAATCAGTCATGATCAGATTGCGCAATTTGTGTTCGTACTCTGAAAACCAGCTTAGCGTACTACTATAAAATCTACAGGTACCTATTTGATACCATTTATGCATCCTGAAGATGGTCAGTTCAGCTTCGTTGAATAATAATATGAAACAAGAAATATTTAATAATAAGAAATATGAACATTATTAATGAAATATGCAAAAGGGTGTGTTGCGCAATTTGTGTTCTTAATCGGTTTACGATTCAGTGACGAAACAGCCAGATTGCGAAATTTGCGCTCCAAAAGTCAGATTGCGCAATTTTGCGCTCTTGAAAGTGTACGTGCTATGAAAATCAGCTTGGTGTACCACTGTAAAACCAAAAAGTATTCAATACCGTTTTCGTATTCTGAAGTAAGTTGTGAGGTCAGTAAAAAAGCATCAGCTTTAATCTTATTAAAATGAAATACGTAAAGGCTATATTGCGCAATTTGCGCTCCTTGTAGGTTTCTAATCTGTTTCATTGTACAGTCGGTCAAATTGCGCAATCGGCGCTCCTAAACGGATTATCACTGTAAAACCTGCTTGAAGATACTCATTCGATATATGCCATTGCCATGTTCTGAAATCAGTTAGTGAAGGTAAGTGAAAAAAAATATATATATATTTTAAGCTTATTTAGTTGAAATGTTAAGGCTATGAAGATTGGGATGTATTCAGGAAGGCATTAAAAACAAAGTCGTCATCATCATCACGACCACAAGAGAAGAGAATAGAAGATCGGATAGAACAGGAAAAGACGAGATGAGACAAGAAAGGATAGGAAAGTAACCATTACCTATGACCTTCCAGGTGTAGGTTGGATGCTCTGAAACTGAGATATGGGGGAGTCGTGGTGAGAAAGACCGTACTGGCTCCACTCTTCGTTTGTTTCATGTCTTTCAAGTTGTCATTCCACCTATCAACATTACCATTATTTACCGTACAGATACATGAAACGACCAGTGACTTTGTAACTGTAGACAATAATTGAACAACCTCACTAACTGTTATTTAATGCCTGCAATATTCATTCCTCCTTAGAACAAAAAATGGAAGCTTTCCCTCCTCATTCATTCGCATTGATGTCCTTCCCTACCACAAATGGGCCCAGCGGTTACGAAATGAACAAATGGGGAAGGTATGCTTAAATATCACTTTGCTTTGCGTTGTGCATTTTTTTTTACTTCCATCAAGGTACAGCCTGCCTAGTGAGATCTTACTTATTAACCCTCCCGCCCAAAAAAAAAAGAGCTCCTGTTACTTAAATAGCCAAAAGGCCGCTGATACTTTCGAGAACAAAGAGCGTAAAACGCTTAAACATGCACGCACACAATTTCTTTTTCCCCACTATCCAGTACCTTTGTGTGTTCACTTGACTATGGTTAAGGAAAACGAGAAACTGCACGTAGTTCAGTTGAGGCTTATTTCCGAATCCTTTGAATTCATTGCCTACTTGTTGATCACTGACTTGGCTAATTAGGGTTAGAGAAGAGCGAGAAATGGTTCACAGCTTCCAATTCTAGCCGGACCGCCGACACAACTTTCTCTCAGTTAAGATTGTCGCGCCTTTTACTGCCGCACCTCCCTTCCTACCTTTCCCCTTTCCTTACTTCCTTTCTCTGATTTTACATTCCATGTTATCATGTATTTCTCCTTCTCACTCTCTTCTTCATTAATCTTAATCTCTTTCTCCCTTCCTTCCTTCCTTCCTTCCTTCCTTCCTTCCTCCGTCCTTCTTTCCTCCATTCTTCCTCTCTCACTCCTCCCTCCCTTCTTTCCTTTCTCCCTTTCTTCCCTTCTTCCTCTCTCTCTCCTCCCTTCCTTTCTTGTTTCCTTCCTTTTCTCATTTGCTCCTTCCCGCATATTTTACTTCGAGCCTCGACGTCATGATCCGCCACTACCTGTTATCTATATATTCTCTAGAGAGCATTTTGTCGACACTGAGAATTTCTTCTGAATTGCAGCGAGTATCGACGGAGAATAAACACGGAGGCATTTTTTGCACCCTCCTACATCACACATCCATGTTATTACTGCTGCGTTGAAGAAGAAAAGGAATCGCCAGCTCCGTTGATGAGCTTAGCTGATCCTTTCATTCCTTATCCCCAGCACAGTAGTCCATATTCAGTAATACAAGGAAGTGATCCCAACAACGGTCACCAGGTAACCAAATTTAACTTACTAGAGGGTCAACATGACTTTCAGTTAACATAAATGTTCTAAAATGTCCACTTCAAAATAACGCGATCAGACTTATTTCGATTTCAGAACTCTCTTATTACATACCTCTTACCAACGGAGTTCGAGGTCTGTACTGTAAGTTATGGACCGCGTTATTCCCGTTGATTTAATTTATGGCGCAAGGATCCATAACTTACAGTATGGACCAAGTAAACGAGGTTAGTAAGATATTTCTTATATTTTTGATGTTCATCTTGCGTGTGGGAAAGGAAACTAGTTGAAGTCGGGGGAAATTAAGTGGACCGCACAATGAAATACGACCTGCAAAATTGACCAATCACATCGCGCGTACTAACTAATTCGATCCGGAAAGTGCAACCAATTAGTGCCCTGAAGCCACAGATTTCAGGCGTACGTATTCACTTAATGAGGTTAGTAAGCTTTATTTCGGCAGGGTAGCTTATTCCCCCCCCCCCCCCCCATCCCTGTGACAGGTATTCACTGGGGCGGTGCAAAATTGAGAAAATAAAAGTAGTATAGTATGTATTAAATTGGCTAGTTTTTTAACGATGGAAGTTCTTTTTAACATTCACGATTAATGCATTTCAATACAAACAAGTGCAGTGGGGGTATGCCACTCACGATATTTTCTACCTTGGTCATGTGCTCACCCAAAAATTACTTCTGGCAATGATCAAGAAGTATAGAAATAGCAAGATAGAGGTAAGGTAAAAGTAATGTAAAGTCTCACTCGGGCTTAAGTGGCCAACATTGTCGGTGTTTAACTTGATTGCTGTAGCACGAAGCAACTAGGAGTATCGCTTCTCCTCCTGGATGAGATATTAGTCCATCAAAGGGTTACCCCAAGCAGTATGTTGCCAGTAGCCATTTAATTGATACACCTGGGCGAAGAGAGAATGAAGGGCAAAGATTCTTGTCTACTGAAGCGACACAGTAATGAAAAGGCCAACCGAGCCTCGAGCTTCCGACCCTCAGATCGTCCGATTGAAAGTCTGACGCGCTAACCACTAAGCCACCGCGCCTCAATAGAAATAGGATGTGGTATAAATTGAACACTCTGCGAAGTCAAGAGATGAGATGAAATGTTTACATCTCTTTTCACATTTAGAATGTTTCTTGGATAAACAAATTATACAAGGTGAAACCCAAAGCTAAGCCCCAGTGCCAAATCTGCAACAAATCTTTCTCGCGAAGATCTTCGCTGGCCGTTCACATGAGATGCCATACAGGTGAAAAGCCATTCAAGTGCAGCTACTGTTCCAAAGCATTTACCCAATCAGCCAATCTTGTGGTACATCAGCGATCCCACACAGGAGAAAAACCTTACTCGTGTTATATATGTGGCAAGTGCTTCTCCCAGTCCTCGTCGGTTACTTCGCACATGCGCACTCACACCGGTGAGCGACCTTTCAAGTGCACCAAGTGTGAAATGGCGTTTGCGGAGAGGTGAGTTCATTATATAAGAACCTGTTAGGCCTAAAAATTAAAACAGGTTCATATTTGGAAAATCAGTACCGTATTTATTCGATTAACCGACCTGAGCCCATAAGGGTGGGCGCATATTCGAGGTGGGCGCTAATTCGAGGGTGGGCGCTTCTTATTTTCCCAACATTTTCCACAAGCGGACATTTTAAGAGAATAACAAAGCAAGGAATAATAAGTTTATTTCGATTCAACGAGACAAAACAAAGTGCCAGAGCTAACATAAAGAAGCCAAAAACAATATAAAAGTTCAGTAACTACCGTATCTAAAACCAATTTTGGAACAAAACTGACGCTCCTCTTACTTCACACTGGGCTAGTGCAGAAATGCTTTTTGTTGAGAGGGGGTGGGGTGGGCGCTTATTCGAAGGTGGGCGGCTAATCGAATAAATACGGTAAGAGAAAAACACATGACAATAATAAGAACTTTTTTTACATGGCAATCAGAATGTACAGAATCTCTTGCAATTTTAAAATAAAAATTTGATATGCTCTGTATAGAACTTTGTACAAATAGTTGCTGCTACTGACTAGCGTAACTGGATTTTGACATAACTAGACGGGGCATGCATACAAAACGAAGGAACCGCACCCGTTTGGTCCAGCAGCAAGCACCTTTTCCAGGTATAATTAAGAAAATAAGAACCCATTAAAGAACCTAAAATATCTCATATATATATCAGTAAACTCCACATATATAAGAACCTTTTCAGGCTAAACTGGGAAAATCTTCGTATGTGGGTTTTTACTGTATATTAAATCTATCCATTTTTAATAGGTCAACGCTTTCCAAGCACTACCGAGTTCATGCCAAGCAGAAGACATTTAACTCCTTCTGAAGGTGAGTAGTTGCCCAGGAATCCATCAGATGCCTTTTCCTGCCATGCAGACTGAATAGCATTAACGTTATGTTCGTGTGAAATATTAATGATAAATCAGAGAATTAACTCTACAGTGTGTGTTGTCTTCATTTGTGCCTGTATTGCTAGCGGCACAACATCCATTTGTACCCTGCACTTTTACATTGCCGCAATTACCACCATAATCACTCACAACTTGATAATGATAATGATGATGATGATGATGATGATGATGATGATGATGATAACGATGACGATGATGATGATGATAATAATGATGATGATGATGATGATAGTGGTGCTTCCACTGATGAAATCATGTTGTTTGTTTTACCTTTACAGGTCAGAGTGGCTTCCTTTCCTGAACGTGGCCATAAATATAACTTCTCTTTTTATAACTTTTCTATATATAGTTTAAGTTCAGCCTCTGAGAATCATCAGTTATCAGTAAATCAGACAATCTTTTCCAGCTCTCGTATGACCTTAATTAAGTAATGTATCAAATGTCTGCTGGAATCATTATTGATTGATTTGTGAATGACTGCTTGCGTTTGGTTGTGTGATTGATTGATCGATTAATTGACTGATTGATTGATTGATTGATTAGTGAGTGAGGGATTGATTGATTGATTGACCAACTGACTGACTGATTGATTGATTGATTGATTGATTAGTGATTGATTGATTGATTGATTGATTGACCGACTGACTGACTGACTAACTGACTGACTGATTGACTAACTGATTGATTGATTGATTGATTGATTTTTTGATCAGTGAGACAGCGATTGGTTGATTGCGCTGGCTTGTGTGATTGATTGATTTTTGGTTTCTTGGTTTATTCTACAAACGTCCATGGAAAAACTCCCATGAGCCCATGATCGGACTCGTAATGCACGAGTCAATTCCAGCTGCGCCCATCCCCCCCGGGTATTAGCCGTGCACTTTTACTGACACTGTCCATCCCGGGGGTGGGGCTACCCCCAGGGATTTGACGGTCTCATGATTTTCAGCTCAATCGAGTCCGTAAATAGTTTGTAAAGTTTTGTTCTTCAGTGACTCTTCTGGTAGAAGACTTTACCAGAAAATGGCTTGAGTCGAACAAACTGAAAGAAACAATAAAAAAAAAAAAATAAAAAAATAAAAAAAACTCGCAAACCTCCGCAAAGCATTGTGGCTGTTGTGAGCCACGTATTGTCCCCCCAAAACATTTTTAAGATTGTTGAATGAGCATTCGGAATCACTCACCAAATTTCATGAAATGACTTCAGCGATTTTGAACAGGACGAGGTGATCCGTAGTAGTATCACAAGTTTTATAGTGAAGTGAATTTTCCTGATTGTAGCGTTGGTGAACTCCTAATTCTGTAGTAAATAAGCAGATGGTTAAGTTCACTTCTTCCTGTTTTGATTTAAGAAACAATTTGTAAGCAAATAATATAATCCGATGAAGTTTAATTCTGTTCTGTGCCTTCTTTTCTTGCAATACTTTGTATTTTATGTTTTCATTAGTTAGCAAAGCTCAAGGACCCTTTTGCAATACTGTAACGATTTATATGGTCATGCAAATAAAGATTATTGTTGTTGTTGTACAAGCACCGGTTTGGACGTTTGCCTCACCACCTAAGAAGTCCCATCCTTCAATAAAATCCCATTTTGTTGCCAGTTCATATGGATCGGTTAAAATTGTGAAGTCATAGGAAGAAATATAACTCTCGCAATCGTAGGGTTCAATCCTGTGCGCGTGGAATTTTGGGAACCGCGGAGGAAAAATTGGTCCGCTTCCGTAAAAAGTCAAAACGTGCGGGAAAATGTTCGGCAAAGAACCAACGGGAGGAAAAATGAATGCTTAATTTACATAATTTATTTTTATTTAAAAAAATTCTTCGTCTTTTTTTTGCCGACTTTTTCTTGCCATCCTTTTGGACGTTTTCCTCGCATCTATCTCTGCTTCTGACTCTCCCACGATGATTTTCGCCCCGAAATTTTGGACGTTTCGCAAACAGCTAAGGACGTAATCCAAGAAAGCCTAAATGGAACGACTGGGGAGTTTCTGAATACCGGAGAAGTTTTCAGTGCGAATACTAATAAAAAGAAAATGCAATAAAAAAATGGCGAACATCTTGATTTAACTTAGAAATACAATTTTTCGAAGTTTGCTATTAAAAGGACCTCAAACTTTAATTTGGGAATACGACATTTTCACTATGGCGTCATTTGACTACAACTACCAGAATCCTTCAGTTTTTTGTGTTCTCAGAGTTATTGTTCTTTGCTCTCCACTGGGATTACAAAACTTGAATTTGAAAAGGAAACCAAAATGAATTCTGGTAGTTGTAGTCAAATGACGCCATCATGAAAATGGCCTATTGTGGATCAAACACACGGTGACCAAACCACTTGATTATTATTTTGCAAATAACACGTCCTCTGTTTTTTTTTCTTGTTTTTACTCTTTCAAAGTTTTGAAAAAGTGTTCACCGTTGTCGGATTCGCAATGAGAAACTACCGAAAAAAAGTGTGATCGTCCATTTCCGAGTTGCTGTAAACCTCATTATATAAACGAGGTTAAGTGCAAAGCTTTTCATGTGAAAATTAGTCTCCTTAGCATATGAATTACAACTAATCTTCATAAAAGAAACTTTGCACTTTACAATGAGGTTCAAAGCAACTCGGAAATGGCCTATACTCCAAATGCAAATGGAAAGAGAAAAAAAATGAAACAAACCTGCACAATATAGGATTTATTACTTCGAAAGCTTTGCTAACCTCATCAATTTTTCTTACAATAAATATAAACTGTTAATGGTAATTTATACTATAAATCTTATTTTCTTTTCTATATTGTATAATAGAATATCCTTTATCGGAAGCTATACTTTATCTAAACTAAATAATATATTATCATCAATAAGCAAAATTATATTTTTCATCCATGGTCACTGTGGCCAGCCACGAGTAAATTACTACTACAAAATAATTTACTTATCTACCTAACTAATGCGGAAGTAACTATTAGATGAATCACGTGAGCATGCTTATGCCGCCCTTGCCGTCTGTGGACGAGCAAAATAACTACGACAATAATTGGCCATTTCTGAGATCCTTTGAACCTCATTATGAAAGCGAGGCTAAGAGCAAAGTATTATGAAAATTAGTTTTCATTCATATGCAAACAAAACTAGTTCTGTAAATGGTTTGAACCTAGGAGCCCATGTCATAAGTACGTAAATTATGATCATCCGGGTGAGTGTAGTCCTGAGAAGGACTGTTTGTGGTGACTGACTGACGTTTCGACAACCTGAGCGGAAGTCATCTTCAGAATCCTCTTGACTCTGAAGTTCAAAGTTACCCTAAACAGTCCTTCTCAGGACTACACTCACCCGGATGATCATAATTTACGTATTTAAAACTTGTTTTCATATCAAACGATTTGCACTTAGTCTCGCTTTCATAATGAGGTTCACAGCGTCATATAAAGTACTTCTCATTGATGCAGTTAAGCTCATTTGAACAGAGGAGAAATAGTTTCGCGTTTGTAATGTACGTGAGTATTTGTTTCAATAGTTACATCAGAAGTACTAGTTATATCTGACACTTCATAAAAGCGTTGATAGAATAAAGGCCTTTATGTGAAAATAATTCAAACTTTGCCGCAATGACTGCCAGAAGTAGAACGAACGTCTGCTTGCTGCAGCGATTACGGCAACGAAAGATTGCCCACACCTTTTTCATAATTTAACGAATCAGGAAGTCCTGGAAACAGAACTACTATAGAAATATCGCTAACTATTAGTTTTTAGTATAAATCTACTAGTGTCCTATCACGAATGCCATTCTCTGATTGGCTACGCTGGTCGCTATCTATTCTGTGATAGATAGTGAGTAGCGGTTTTCAACAAAATGGTGGCCGCTTCCTCGCGTTTTCGAAGTGTCTGCAATGAGGATATAGATAATTTACTTGTTTAGTTTTGAACAACTAGTAGATTTATACTAAAACAATTAGATTATTCGCTCTCGATTTCTATGCATGATAGCTGATTCGGGCTGCGCCCTCATCAGCTATCACGCGATAGAAATCTCGAGCTCATAATCTAATTGTTAAATAGACTCACACACTGTATTAACAGTACTTAGCTTATAGGCGTGAAAAACGGACATATTCGCGTTAAATTTCTTTTCCTAACACCGCCCTTACTAAATCCTCTACTTGGACATTATTCTGAGAAAATAAAGGGCTGTGAAAAGACTGTTACAACGCCCTGGAGAGGGTGAAGAGGGGAGAAAAATTGGGAACGAAGTTGTAAACGAGAAACTATTGTACTAAAATCATCATGACGGGGCGGGCGTACACAAAAGCGGGAAAACGGTTAAACTGGTATCATTTGAGAACGGAGAGAAAGAAGTTCAAATTCGCACACGAGTCGACGGAGTTTCTCAAACAGGAGTGGCAGTTTGAAATAGAAAATTGAGAATTTAGTCGACGAGGACGCGCGGTTATCGAGAAGAGCGCGACAGAGTTTGTGTTCAAGTCATAACAAGAGTTTAAACTATTGTCAATACTCGTGAATTCTCGGAAACATTCGCAAGACCTCGATCGTAAACACTCGTGAATTCTCGCAAACATTTGCAAGACCTCGTCAACAGTAGTGAACTCTCGTGAACATTATTAACTCTCCGTTTATACTTGCCAACACTCGTGAAATCTCGTCGATTCTTGTTCTAGTTTTTGTCCGTTTTACATCTCTACCTGTATCCACTCTGCAAATGATGATCACGTCAGTCAGCTAGTTCTCTCTGTTCTTGACTCTTCTTCAGCTGCTCAATTATTGCATCTTTGGACTAAGAATTAAAATGACAATAAACTGAGAGGAATGAATATAACAGGTCCCCAACTTGGAATATCACTATCCTCTCTCCTCCCTTCCAGGATAAGATGATATTTCATTCCAGATTAACGCCAACCACTATACAAGGTTTTCCACTATTTTTGCCAGTTATAATGACCTCCTCCAAGCTACTCAGATAGTGAGGAGTATAGCAAAGGCGGCGCATGCCTAACGTACCACATCAAAAACTACAACACGACAGCAGAATATAGGCCTCGAGCCACAGACCTTCAGAACTGAGGCGTTCGGCATTACACCATCACCCCTCCACATGGAGCAGTATATTGGCCAGGTTTAGTCTTGTGCGGTATTGAACGAAATAATTATTAATATAAGCTTTTCAGAAAAAATGCACTTTACGCAAGCGGAATAAAAATGATTAATAACAACGCTTACCCGAACTTCACGCCGAAGCAAATCTATTTCCCTTGAAAATTTTTCACTTAGTTCATGAACAAGAGCTTCTTTGATCTGACAAAAGACAGAGAAACCCACATTATAAAAAAGAAGCCATGAAAATTTCGCCCATGCAAGGAAAGGTTCCCCTTGTATTCTGCAAGGTGGCACGGATTATTCAGGGCCAGGTTGTTCGAAAGCCGATTAACGCTAATCCATAATTAAAAGTTAACCGGTTTTCATTACGCTTGTTATAAATTTTTTTGAAGGCTAAATTTTAGGTAATGCTAAAGAAAAGTCTAAGGCAGAATTAAAAGACAAAAATCTTTTGGAAGAATCCTTATGGATTAGTCAATAAACGTGAATCAAGTTCAAGTTAAACCAGGATTAGCTTAATGGAGCTTTCAACAACTGGGTCCAGGACCCATTTACACACCGTCCAGTTGCTCGAAGCGTGGTTAGCACTAACCCGGGTTAAATACCATGACAACCTATAGGTTTTAATACCTCTTAACCAATGGTTAGCGCTAACCATGCTTCAAGCAACTCAGCCCTGGTGGATACAGAATGATGTGACTGTGATTATAACTGGGATTGGGATCAAAATCAGGATTAGGGTTAGGATTCCAATTCCGATTATTCAGGACCCATTACAACCCTGATGAATGCAGAATGATGTGACTGTGATTATGATTGGGATTAACATCAGGGTCAAGATCAGGAATAGGATTGTAATTCAGATTCGGATACGGATTCGCATTATGGTCTTGTTCAAGAACCCAGCACTGCCATCACCCGATGAAGCAACGACCACGAGAGTACAACATTAACACACTGCGCATGCGACGTGCCTATCTAGTAATACGTCTGACGTCATTACTCAGTGGTTTAATAAATTATATAGAGCTTTTCATTGAGCTTCGCGTTATTCTAATTGTCATGTCCGACCATCGGTCATCTTTTACAGTCAATTCACGTCACGCGTGACCGGTATTTTTGAAATTTGAACGGAGTGTTCAAATTAACACACATCGCCAACGAGATTTCAGAGTTCCCGTAGAAATTTCCCTAGTTTATTGACGGTATAAAGCTGAATTTTTCTTTTATACATTACAGCATTAAGTATTTCAAGAATAACAATTGTTTTCCAAGTATTTTCAACCTTTTTTTTTTCCGTTAATGTGTCTTTTTCGGGAAGATTTCCAGAGAAATATTCAACAGTCCATTCACATGTCGGACATTACAAAGAGAAATTCGAATGTTCATTTCATTCGCGGAAATACTGTTCACGCGTGACGTGTATTGACTGTAAACACAAAACTGAATTCGGCTCATCGGCTGAACAGCTGAACACAGCATGCTTATTATCAAACCTTGCCCCGTGAAGAATTGAATTTACAAAACCGAATATCTTTTGTTCATTTGTCACGCATGTACGAGCTTTCTTCAAGACCCTTGTTAAACAATTTCACCATCAACGGAATAAAATCTTACCTCCTCACGAAACTCTCGCATACACTTTTCTCTTTCTTCTTTCAACTCTCTCTTGGCGCTTTCAATGTGCGAGTATATCCTCGCCCTTCGGGATGCCTTCTTACGAATCGATAATTCATCGCTGATGTTCGAAAGCCCGATATTTAACGAAGATTGCTCTCGTAGAAGATCCGCCATCTGAAAAACAAAATGGCAAAAATAATTTAAGCCCAGAGTCACGTGATGCTGTTCTGTGTATGGAGAACTTGTAAATGGATCTGACAGTTGCTGATAAATGCCTTTCGTGGAGTTGTTCTGTGGAATTTTTTGGTCAGGTTGCACAGCGTGATTCTTAACTAAATCCTGTGGATAAAATCCTGAAGTGAGACCATCTGGGCAGTACTTTCCTGTGGTGCTGTTTATTATGCTTTATAAAATAGCGCGCGTGTTTCCCTATCTAATACCCGGCCTATTGGCGTCATCATGGTACATTTTTCAACAACATACGCACGGCCGTGCGTCCATAAGATGACGTGTACAAATCAGACAAACTCAGGTTTCCGTAGCCTAGTTTTAACAAAGTTTCCCCTGAAATGGACGAAAGTAGTGAAGAACTATCGGACTTTTCTCTTACGCTTCCCGCGTGCATCCACAACTCGATATACGCACGCTAAGCATGAACCAATTCTTAAATTGTACAAAGTGATTTTAACTTTTGAGTCCGTCGATGAAATCCTAAACTGTAACCATTCAAATGAAAGCTACTAAGCAGTACTTTCCTGTGGGACCGTGTATTACGCTGTACAAGGTGGTTCTAACTTTATCTCTTGGCATTTAAAACAAAGCAAGCTTCAAGTGAAGGCAAAATACCTTTTGAGATACACTGGAACCAACGGGATCTCTCGTAGCTCCAGCTAGCAGCATGTTACGCCGTTCAGCAAGCATGTCTTTCATCCTTTCAAGTTCAGAATTGATCAACAAGCGAAGCTCTTGAATGGCTTTCATTTCCTCGGTTATGCTGTAAAAATGGGCATGGGAGCAAATAGGTTGGGTGGGATTACTTCTGTGAGTTCATTTTTGAATGAAAATACTTCTACGAATCGTTCATTTTTTATAGGGGAGGGAGGAGGCTGGTCGATTTTACCCATCCAAACGTATTTTCACTCTTTATGGAATTCCCTTTCTATACTTTAATTCAAAGAAACAGACCTTCTTTCATCAGCACTGCAACCGATTCAATGATGATCAAGTAACTCCCCCTCCCTCCATCCCTCAAATTTTATTTCCCCATACCACCTCATAAAAAGTGAGCGATCCCTGAATGACTCATCTGCAAACATTGCATTTGAAGGCATGGTGATTTAGGTGTACTTACCATTTACATGGAAAACACGGAAATTCCAGTTGGAAAATCAAATGGTACGAATCATTCCATTTGGAGCACTTCTAAAATTATGGGCTTCTGGTCAAAGTGATGGATTTTCAGTTTATTTCTCCTTTTTGAATTTACAGCTGCTGCTCGTACATTTTGCATGTTATCCATCTTCTATTAAGACAAGCTAAATCATTTCGTATTTATGCCGAAAATTTCCATCCGGGTGGTTTGCGTAAGTGGTGAGCTCCCCAGGTGTTTTCAACTCCCCTTGAAGCCATCCCCATAAAATGCGTTTTTCCTACCCCCCCACCCCCTCTAAAACGGATATAACGACAAATTAATAAATAAATAAATTTCAATCTCGTACCCAGAGTCCTCAGACTCTTTGGCCAGCGGTTAGTCGCCAGGAGATACCCTGGGAAACTAGAACTTTTATTTCCGGGGAAGTTCTGCGGTGAAACAATGCAAACCGTTACGGGGCAGCCAATTAAAAAAAAATCTCTTTTTTTTCGAATTCTCCAGAGTCTCTCCTAGCGACCAACCGCTAGCCAAAGACCCTGACGACTCTGGGTACGAGATTGGTATCATTTTGAAAGGTGTTCTTTATGAGGGCGTATTGAACGCATTTAAATATATGGGAATTTCAGTGGTACATCCACCAATCCAAGCGGTACTTCGTCTGGCGTTTTCTGGCGTGCTTTTCTCAAAGCTCGCAGCGAAAAGCTTCGGATTTAAAGGTATTTTTCTTATCCCTTTTCAACAGACTACCGGTTATTTTTCGTACAAACAAACTCAACGTGTTTATTAACCTTGGAAACTGAAACTTTGCTTTCAAAATTATCAAAAATGGAATTTTTGGTAATGAATTTTGTGCATGTTTTTCGGGTACGAAATCTTTTCGGGAGTTGAGAAACGCACGCCTAATCGAAATGGAATTTGAAAACGTTCCCGGATAAAAACTTCTCAGAGCAAGGACGAGAACCAACAACAAATTCATATAACTCCGTGAGAGGCAAGTGCTCTCACCACTGCGCCATCTCAAAGTTAAGGTGCATGAAAAGTATGTCAAAACTTGAAAGCACTGGATAAAAGGGGATAAGGAAGTGAATCTGAAACCTTTTTAACTTTTCGAAAAAGTTGGGTCGGTCGGGCGATGGGAAGGAAAATTTATGGAGACGGCCTAAGAAATCATTTACAGCAAACCTGCACCCTTCAAAAGCTCAATTTTCACTGGACCCTGATAACCCGCAGCGTCTGTAGCTGTATTGTTTTTTAGGGTTGGGAACATTGTTCTGTTGTTCGTTCTTTTTGTTTTCTCGACCAACCATGTGAGACGTTGCAAATGGGTGCAGGTCGCCCGGTCATTTATGCTTGTCCCAAGAGTCCCCGCTTATAAGAGGTTTGACTGTGTAGATGTGTAGAACTGGCGAAACGGACTTTTAAGTAATGTTTAAAACACGAGCAGCAGTGTTTTTTTTTTCGGAATTTAAAACCACGAGGCGCAGCCGAGTGGCTCTAGACCCGTTAAAACACGTGCTGCGAGTTTTTGAACGGCTTCAAAAACATTCCTGGAAAAGCGTGTGTCAAGAGAGTTCATAACAATGATGCTTTTGTGAACGTTGGAAATTAGCATACGAGAAAAACATTAAACACTGCATACTAATAAGGAGGAGGTTCTATCGGGTTTTTAAACCACTGCACGTGTTTTATCGACCATTTGATAGGTCAATGGGCTTATGAATTATTAATGTATTTTTGAAATTTACGCTTGTGAATATGGTGAATATAGTGTGAGACGCACAAGATATTGCGATATAAAAGCACCGCAAGAGTGTCCAGTGTGAACGAGAAAGAATAGAAAGTGCAAAGTTTGAATTAAACAACTGCGGATTGACATACCGTGCAAGCATTTGCTTAGTGCAATATGATGGTCCGAGTACATCCAGCGATCCGCCAGAAGAGAGAGATGATTCGTACTTTTGAATGCTTTGCTCAAGAACGTTTATTTCGTGAAGATAATGCTACATTGTGAGAAAAGAAAAGTGGAAATGAAAATAAGGAAATGCGAAGGATAGACCATCTTCTTTACCATACCACAAGGCTCAGAGAGTCTACCCATTTCAAACCAGAGCCAATCACATGCGTCAAAAGCCATTGAAAGAAAGAACGGGATAAAAGAGGGCAGCCGCGAGCATGCGCGGAGAAAACAGTCATCGCGAAAACCGCGGGAAATCCGTATATTACATAGCGATTGGCTTTTGTGTGATTGGCTGAGAATTCCCAAAGAGCATGCGCACTAATAGAAATCACATATGACTTGATTTAAAACCAACTACCAAAACAAAACGTTTAAAAATAAACAAACAAACACATAAAAGATGTAAAATATTTATTTTTTTTTTTAAAAAACAAGACAAACTAAAAAGTTAAAACAGCAAACACAAACAAGCACGACAAAGCCTTTAAATAATTAAATAAAAAATTAAATAGACTTAATTTGAAACTAATACTCTCTATCTTATTACTTATATATCAATAATCCAATATCCTTATTTGTGCATCTTCTTTGCCTCAAACATTGTTTATTATAGATTGTTTCATGAAAGCTGTTAACAGTTTTTTAACGGTTTTAAAGCTTCCTGTCAAGTGTTATTGTAAATAAAATAAAATGTCACTAAAATGCTCGAATTCTCCTTTAGTTAATGCTTTTGTCTCACCAAAATGATCGAAAAAATGTTTGCGTAATGTGCAAAAGTCTAGATGTTACCAGCCCGACATTCAAAGCGATGCGAGTTTACCTTGGATATCTCTAAACAAAACTGCCATTTCTGTGTGAATCAAACTGGCGCGAGTTTACCACGGGAGCCGTATTCCGGTAACGCTGAAACGCACGCCGTTGTCTTGTAAACGCGGCGTCTTTAATAATCTTTTTAGTTTCAACTATTTCAATGCAGAATAAAACTAACACCGTATTAAAAGAAAAAAAAAGGTTTCTGTAAACGCGGTATAATTTTTTCATCTCACACCGGATTGAAAGTCGTTCCGGTAACATGAAAACACTCCCCAAGGCAGGCGCATGAGTGATTATATTAACACTTTGATCGCCACTAGCGATCAGCATCTGAATTCTCCTTACAACATAACTACTAGATCAAATACATAGGTAATGAGAATTAAGCAACTGATCCGTATTTCATGAAGAATTCTATCAGATAGAGAGAGGCTGTGTTGTGGAACATAGCAATCCAACTGTTACTCACATCACTTTAATATATTTTTCTACCGGGTAAAACAAGATATATTTATCAGGGAACTCGATTTTAACAGTGTGCCAATACAAACACAGCTAAGGACAATGTCACACTTTAAATTTGATTAGCAAAAATCAAAGATGTGTCTTGTTAATTTTAGTAGTAGTTAACATTAGATAGAACACGACCCCACAAAACTGTGTATGTTTAAAACATTATCGTGTTTAAATAAAGGATTGTATTGTATTGTATTGTATTATATCCCTAAAAATGTCTTGATGTTTAAATAAATTCTCCCAACTACGACCATAACAAATAGATGGCGATCATTAGAATATACAGTTGATATTGGGGCTCATTAAGGCGCACGTGTGCCAAAAATCGTATCGAAATTTGGCTCGTGAAATTCTCGCGGGTAAAATTTCTTATGTGATATCCGGGGAGTCAATTTACAAAAATAAAGTTAAATTGTTCATGATATAAGCATGTTACCGCGCATTTCCTTCCTCTGGAAGATTAATTTTCATGGCTTTAATTTAAAAGACCCTTTATGATTCACAGAAACACGATTAAATGTTGTTAAAAGCGAACGATTTTGTAACCCGGAGTTTTTTACTTCTGGCAATCTGTGTAGTTTACCACGCAAATAATACCACAAAAAATCGAAGTATATTGAAGGAAAATTCGTTTGACCAATCACAGCAAAGTATCATAACCTAGCTGACAGGCAATACGAATATTTTCCCAAGTCATATCCACCCTCCCCTTAAGATTTCTAGAAGCCAATTGCCACAACCAATCTGACTTATAAATACCGGTCGGAATCTATGAGAGCTGCTGGCGCAGACCACAAAATCGTATTTGTTTTCCTCTTAAAATTCATGGAAGGAGACGCGAAGCACCGAAAGGTGAACTCGCGAGGGGCATGTGGTCGGAAGCGTGGATTCTCACATGCGGGTCTCACACGGTCGCTCGCTCGCAGAATACCGCGCAAGTTTGTAAGACGGTCAAAACCAACGAACGGATTATTTTGCAGTTTACTACCAGCGAGCCACACGATACCAACCACTAATGGAAAGCAGTTTACATTTTCAGACATGCTCAGGGTCAACACTGTCTGATAATAAATAATTAATTACAAGACAATCATTTTAAACTGACCTGCTGATAATCAGAATCAACCTTTTGCTGTGGCTTTTGAAATCCTTCCCTCTGTTCCACTTGTGCGCATGCCCCAGATGACTCTGTCAGTTCCTCTGGAACAGATGAAACCAATCCGTTCTCACCAGCGACAAGATCATGTGAGTTTTCAGTTTCCTCTCCAAATTGTACGCTAGGTTCAGGCCGAGACAAGTCATGTTCACCTCCCATGGTAAGGAAAGAATCGTCCCTCTTTTTGTGTTCATAATCTTTGTTAGAATCGTCATGTTGCTCTGAAATATTATCATCTGTTACTGGAGTCAATGGTGGCAAATCTCCTTCGCTTCTAATTACTATTTCGCTTGAGCTAAATTCAGATTGGGAAATCACAGCGGTTTCAGCCTCCTTAAGATTCAACGCTTCTCCATTGCTTTGCAGTTCATCTTCAACACTTCCACCAGGCAACAAACCTATTTCTTCTAACTTGTTTTCATTTTCCTCTAGTGCAGGCTTTTCAGGTTCAGATTTACACACTGTGTTATAGTTCTCGTCCGTAGCACTGACACAATCAGGACTAGCGCTCGAAAAATCAATATTTGATTTCATGGTTTTGGATGTAGCGTTAAAACTTAGCGCTAAATCTTCGGAGGAAACATCGTGTGTTACTTCCATGCCCAGACTTTTGTCTTGATGTACAGAATCTCTCAGCACGGGTGAATTTGGAGTAAACACAAACGAAGCCAAAAAGTCCTCATCAATTGGACGCTGCTTAGTTAACGATCTCGTTCTTCTCTGCGCGAAGGTAGCACGCGGAGATTTTTCGTCGGCACACACCCCTCCCTTTCGGGCCTTTTCTACGGCCAAGCTGAGCATTTCCGGATCTAGAAGTGCTGCCAAAGGTCTGCGGCTGTCACTCACAATGACATGTGCGTCTGCGGAGAAACGCTTCAAGCCTAACGTTGGCGAAGAAGAGCCTGGACTGAGCGTGTCTTT
Organism: Pavona decussata; assembly: GCF_977016875.1. Classification (NCBI taxonomy): domain Eukaryota; kingdom Metazoa; phylum Cnidaria; class Anthozoa; order Scleractinia; family Agariciidae; genus Pavona; species Pavona decussata. The sequence goes on from NW_028145452.1 coordinate 931,550, forward strand.
ATCTGGAGGCATTTCCTCAAACCCGCTGCTTTCTCCGCTGTTTTCTCTCGTTAAACGCTTGTCTGATGACTCGACATTTAATCCGGCTTCTGGATCCGTGGAGGACGATGATTCTTTCTCGTTGAAGTCTTCGTTCGTGATTTCCTCGAGTTCAAACGAATCTTGCACAAAAACACTTGCCACTTTCAAGTGCGCTGGGATCGGCAAACAAGGTGAAATGCCCATCGTGTCTTCGATTTGTTCACTTCCAAAGCCTACCGATGCATAGTTTTTGTTAGAATCACTAGCACTTGTCTCACCTTGGTGTATTTCTGCATTACAATCATTGAAATTCACTGCATCACACTCAGAGGATTTCTCTGAGTTACTTGTCGCAGCATCTTGAACACGAGACAAATCCGCTTCTTCTTTATCTTCTACAGTTACAATTATCAATGATTCATCTTTAGGTTTCTCGGCAACTTTAGTTTTTTTGAACTCATTCGATTCCAAGCCCTTGTCTCCGATTTCTATAACTGGTACACACGGTAACACTTCAGATTCCATGTTTGCTTGTTCCAAAGAATCCTCCCTTACTATAGTTCCTTCTTCGTTAGAAAGCTTCCTAGAAATCTTCGTCCGCACCGTCCCGCTCCCAACAGAGGAAACTTCAAGCTCTTCTGTAACTGGTTCCAAAAACATCCCCTTGGTCACGTGAGAAGGCTTGTTGAGCCTAAGGTGCCTCATCAAGTCAAACGAGTCCTCAGGGACCTCCTCAGGTTCGGAGATGAGGGGTACAGAGCTGTAACCTCCGCTAAGCACCGGGTTTACTGGTTCCGTGCAAGATGCGATGAACCTGAGCGGGATCCTGCTGGAACCTGGGTCCGACCATACTGGGGACTCTTGAGACTGGAGAGAGATGACAAGAAAGAGAACTTATTTAGTTTGAAAAATGACCGACATTTAAGTCCTTCGTAAAGTTAGCTAAAAGGAGGAAATTTTGATTATTGATAAACAAAAAGGATTTCATTCTCAGTGAAACAACACCGTACGTGACTCAAGATTCCGCTCTGAAAGTAAAGTGCATTTGTTACGTGGCAACTGTTTTTCTTCTTAGAAAATGTTGATAAACTAAACCAATATATACAATAACTCACTTGAAATGAAATTAAAATTTACACCCACGTTCAAAGAAGTGCACTCAAAACAACCTTCTAATTCTAATGCTCTTTGTTTGATTGACCAGTTAGTAGTTTAAATGACATCCAACACGTTTCTTCACACGAAAAAATAGAAGCGGTTTTGAATAAATTATCGCAGCTCAGGGGTTGAAGGGACCTAACGCCGGACATTTTTGTACTAGGACTACAGGCAGCGTTGCCTGAAATAACATTTATAACATTTGTAACCTAATAAACGATTTTCATGTACACTAACTACCCTTCGGGCAAAGCCCTTTTTAATCCTGCAGTGAAGCAGCTCTCGCAAGCTTGTAATTGTTTTGATTGTGTAGCAACTGCTATCATTTTTAGGGTTGGGGGTACATACATACATAATCTTGATTTCATCTCGAATTTTAGAGTAGCTACAAAATTAGCTAATATCTCCGAGAAATAATAACGTTAACACAAACAAAACGATGCCAAAAAAGAGGGTATTGTTCTGTTATTTGTTCTATTGTTTTGTAGAAGAGCTGCAAGCCAATTACGTGAGACCTTATGAGCTGCTAAATCTCCCTAGAAACAATTCAATTCAATTCATTTATTTGCCATTAACCAAAAAATACAACATAAATACATTAAAGATGAAACACAATATTCCTACTATTACAATATTCCGACTAAACTATTTACAAGATCAAATGTGTTAAAGGCTAGGAAGCCTATATAGAAGCCGGGGGCTTATTGACTATAGGCTTCCTGGAACCGGCCCCAACAGAGTCCCTTTCGATCCAAACTCGAACCTCAGTTTGCTCTTCGGGGAGAATACAATTTTGCATAGATTTGTCGCAACTTTGTGCCGATATTTATTTGGAAAAGCCAAACGTTCAGTTCAGTTCTTCAAAATAGATTTAGATTACGATCCCCTAAAGACAATTGTCCACCTACTTTCATGCGGTCGCACAACCACTTGTAGTCATTCAAACTGGTACTTAGTTAACTGACTTGACGCTGGATTCTATTTTTAAAACGTTACCAAGTAAGAGTTACTCAGGGTTTGGGGGTACTATTCTCACTGATGAAATTTCACACGTACTTACTTTCGGCAAATTGACGTGAGAGAACGAAACTAAAGCATTGCGAAATGTGTTCTTACGAACGCATTTCGCAACGCTTCATTTTCGTTCCTTCAGGACGTCATAGACCAAAGCCAAAAAATTTGAATTTTCTCGTTTTTCGTTACTATTTCGAAAATAAGAGTGGATACTACCACACTATCAGACTCGGTTACCTCGCCACAACTAGTATTCCTTCTGAATTGTTCTAAAGTGATTAATTTAGATAACTTAAGCAGCGACGACGGCAACGCAAACGAAAACGTCACTTGAAAATATTACTTTATTTAATTTGCGCTACTTCGCGATTATTTCAACTCGTTCAACTTTTACAGAAACGGCGAACTACCCAGGAACCAAATTGGTAGGAGTGGCGTTCAAGTTAACTGAGAATAGGAAATTCACCGTCGTGAACTGACGTTCAACACAGAACCTTGAATGTGGCCATTTCACGTTGCTGTTTTGCAGAGGACGGCAAAGAAATGTACCAAAATTAAAACGCGCACACAGAGCTGGTTAAACCTATTTTTTTGCGACGATGTCGTTGCTGTCGCCGTTGCCATTGCTTAATTTCCTCTCATAAATTCTAAACTGGCCAACGGTTCAAGCTGACTTCTACTCTTTCGAACTACCAAGGCATTCGTTTTCAATCATTTCGCGTCTAAAACAGTGACCTGTAACCTATATAAATTGATAACTTCCTAATAATCAAATCAATTCTATCTCACCGGTGAACCGTAGACATCATCCTGATCCAAGCTTCGCCGAAACGACTCGACATTAATGCCACGCGCACTGGACGGTGTCTCAAGAAAACGATCAGGAATACGAGAGCGCATGTCCGGTTCAGCAAATCCCAGGTCAGCAAGAAACTCTTCCGGGTCCACGGTCATTGCGTTCAGCAGTGAAATGACGTCATGGGAAGTTCTTAAAAAGCACGCAAATTAGTCTTTGAATGAAGGTGATTAATTCTCAGTTTTGTTTCAAAATTCATACATTGCGCAATTATCAGTTAACCCTTTAACCCCTAATATCAAAGAACAAATTCTCCTATCTTGTCCCCATACTTTTCTTATAAAAGTACTAGGAAGAAGCTATTAAAATATCAATTGAAGAAAATTCACCTTGGGTGATCATATCCTAAATTCTCATGACCTCAGGGGTTGAAAAAGCATTGACGTTACAAGGAGAAATTTGATGCTGATCACTGTTTGGGCTTAAAGGGTTAAGGCTGACGATCTAATTTGACGATTGACCAATTCTATAATCAGTAAAAAAATAAATCTAGTTTCCAGTTAGAAGTAGCCATTTCTGGGCTATCAGTTTTTATAAAATCTCCTAGCACGCGCCAGCAATGAAAATCAAGGGAACGCGACGCGCCTCCCTCGCAGCCGTTTTTAGTGCCGTCACGCAACGCTACAAAACAACTTAGTTGACAAACAAGCACGGCTGAATACGTGATTAGTTTGAGCCAATACAGCGCGTGCTCAATACATATATACGTAACCGCTGATCAACCCGATAAGCCAACAACTAACAGCAACTACTAGGAAAATTACAAGCCTACTGCTGATGAACGTGTTTAGTTCGACTTGTAATGTAATTGTTGTCACGTTTTTAGTTTCACGTCAGATCGGAAAATCAGTTGCAACAGTATATGGAGTAAGTGACACAGGCAAACTCGGGAAAAAAAATCCGAGTGCTCGTTTCAGGAGTCGAACCTAAGACCTTCCGATTACTAGTTCGGATGCTCTACCACTGAGCTACAGGAGACTCGTGGGAGCTAAGGCTATTAAACTAGGTTCATGGGACAAACATTCTGCATACTCCTAAGATTGGAATGTCATGTGTGGCATATGCGCAATGGAATAAATATGATGGAATATTGACGTCATGTCACGTTTTTAGTTTCACGTCAGATCGGAATATCAGTTGTAACAGTACATCGAGGAAAATCGAAATATCACATAGTTTGCCCACGTTGAGATAAATTACAAGTCGCTCACTTGGCAGATTATATCAGAACACCAGAGACTAACATTCGATTCGATTAATTAAGTGTGGGCGTGTTACTAAACCAATCTACTATGGAAACTTACTCTAAAAATTGACAACGCGGGACGCAATAGACTAGTGTTTTAAGTCAATACTGTAGATTCAGGAAATTTAATTTAAAAATAAACGATTTCGATGGTGAGTACTCTCCACATTTCGAAATGCTGGTTTTTGAGAAGAGAAAACCGGATTACCCGGAGAAAGACCCCATTGGAGCAAGCCGGGACAAGAGCCAGCAACAAACTCAACCGACATATGACATCGAAAGCAAAAAAAGTATTCAACGTGGGATTACAAATTTTCAGGTGAAGGAATTCCTTTGTTTCTGTAGCATATGGCGACTATAGCAGTACGACTAGCGCCTGCATAAGAAGTGCGTCAGTCACAGGGTACGGCGTATGCTGACTTCTGACGCAGACGAAGGGGTCTCCAAGTTGTGTAAAAAATCTCGAATGTGGAATCTATAGGAGGACTTGTAACCACCATTTCTTACACTGAAAACTCAAAAGCTTGTTACCTTAAAATTTGTTAATATTAACATAATTCACAAGATAGCTTGCGCGCGCGTTTTTCCGGTATTCCACCATTTCTTGCTCTGAAAACTCAAAAGCTTGTTACCTTAAAAGTTGTCAGGCAGCATTAATATAATTCACAACATAGCTTACGTACGCGTTTTTCCGGTATGCCATAGGTCACAAACTTCCTGAAGTTCCTTTCCCACAAGGAAGGAAAAAAAAAATTCAACGCTCTTCAAAACGGAAGACCATGTTAGCTATATGTGTTTAGTTCCAGCGTAAGGAATTTGTAGAGTCGACCAGAATAAACAAAAATAGAAGGTGTAACAAAGCAGAGAGACAGGTTTAAATATTTGTAAAAAGAACGACAATGAACCACCCGTGAGTCATTTGGACAGCATCTCTTGTGGTGTATTGTATTACAAGCGTAGGTCAATATACAGTTACAGGCTCGACGTAGCAGACAAACAGTGTGAAAACAACAATCGAATTTTATCTCAGCTTTGAAATACTTCGTCAAAATTAACATTCAAACTGTTTACATCATTTTATTGCCACTTGTCTACTTAGTTTCTTTTTCGGTAACACGAGCTTCTTTATCAGTTTTGTCGAAGGAAAATCACGGTGATGACTCGCACGTGCAAGACCGTCATTTTCGCCTTCAAACTAAATGAATAAATCGAAATGAGACAACGGACCATGACGAGCGAGTGTGTCCAAACTCAGAATGAAAAAAAAAATTTTTTTTGAAAACAGTACAAAAATTAACGATGTGACAAGAAAGCCCTGCTTAGTAGCTTTCTTTTGAATGGCCATTTGAAGAATTTCGATTCTTTCACAGACGACAAAGTCAAACCACACCATACATGTATGTGGAGAGATTTGGAGAGTCACAATGTGGTACTACTCGGGCACTACTCTCTGGACAGTATCAGAATATCGACATGAGTTCGTATGTCACAGATAACCAAAGCACAAAATAATTATCTACAATCGAACAGAAGAGGTCATGGATAAGGGGTGCTGGTGCTGCGTTGCTGGGGAGTAGAAACGAATGTTTGGTTTATCAACAGAGTTGATAACTAAAGGTAGATTCGAGTGCTGACGTTTGAAGCGTTAGCCCATCGTCAGTTACCGTCAGTTATCTACTCTGTTGATAAACCAAACAGAAGAAGAGATCATGGTTTAAAGCGCCATTCCAAGTCACCTGTTAGACTACTGTCTTTTTTCTCTGCGGTGTAGTGGAGCGAGCGAGCGAGCGCGAATAGGAACTAGGAAGCTTTAATAATGACAACGGCGACGGCAACGACAACGTAAAAAAAAAAGAATAGGCTTAATTACCAAAACAATAACTCTGCGTGTGCATTACACTTTTTGGTACAATTCTTTGCCGTCACTGCACGACTAGGACGTGAAATTTCCTGATGGGACGTTTTATGGAGGACGTAAACACACGACGGCCACGAATTTTTCTTTCTCTTTCTAAACTTGGCTGCGGTCTCCAAGAATTCAACTCCAGGAAATTTCACTTACATTTGACATTTAAAGGGAGTTGGAATAATTGCGACGACGTTTCAAAAATCGCGAATTCATTTTAATAGTGACGTTTTCGTTGCCGTCGCCGTCGTCGTTGCTAAAGCTCCCTACTTGAGCAGCGACGAAGGCAACGCCTGCTTCGCGATTAGTTTAAGTCGTTTAAAGGAACAGTATCACGCTATTTCTAGGGACACATTGAAAATCGAAAAGACGCTATTCGGTTGATAGCAGCCAAGATATAATGACAAAATCCCATTAAAAGACTATCAGAATGCAAAGAAACTATCCACGGATATTTTCACCGGCAGATGACCAAGATTAAGAGAGGTTCAAATTTGAAAACGTCGGGCGGACGTTTTCAAATGTCGCTGTCGTAACGCACTAAAAATCGCCGGTTGTACTATATTTTGGTTCAACCTTTCCTCTTGGAATCACTATTAATATTCTTTAAATTATTGATTTAAAATTAATTAACACAGTGTTCAAAGTTTAAATTTAGTTAATTTTGGCCAAAAATCACGATATCTCCCATGATACTGCCCCTTTAACTTTTACAGAAACTGCGAACTACCCAGGAACCAAATTAGTAGGAGTAGCGTTCAAGTTAAGAAAGAGAATGAAAAATTCACTATCGAGTGCTCATGTTCTCCGCAAAACCTTAATTTGTTCATTTCACGTTGTTGTTTTGCAGAGGACGACAACGAAATGTACCAAAATGTAAAACGCACGTGCAGAGCGATTGTTTTTGCTCTTTTAACTTGTTTTGCGGCATTATCGTCGTTGCTTAAGTTCCCTACCAAAGGGACGCGACATGTAGTGGTGGAGAGAAAATCAGAGGTTAAAGTATAGCCACTGTACTGTTGTTATGCGTTACTCCTCACCACGGAAAATTCGGACTGGCTCTTTCTTGGAATTTTATGAGTGTCAATAATCTGTAAACAAGACGCTAGCCGCTGTCAACACCAGATTTAACAACAAAAGGTTTCATATATCGATTACTTTGCATGCCATCAAAGAAGCTAATAAATCCTTTTATCCCTTCCTTTAAATGTTTACATTAATTTTATAACCCTCCACTCTCAGTCATGGGAGGTGATTTTCACGAGCACTCGCTTATTTCGCCCGCACTTAGCATACACGACTTGAGACACTGAAAAAATTACGTTGGTTTTAAAGGGGCAGTATCATGGGACATATCATGATTTTGGGCAAAAATTCACTAAATTTAAACTTTGAACATTGTGTTTATTAATTTCTAAATCGCTAATTTAAAGAAATATTAAAAGTGATTCTTCTGAGACGAAAGGTTGAACCAAAATATAGTACAACCAATTTTTAGTGCGTTACGACAGCAAAACTTGAAAACGTTGCCCCGACGTTTTCAAATTTGAACCCATTTTTATTTTGGTCATCTGCCGGCAAAAATATCCGTGGATAGTTTCTTTCGATTCTGATAAACTTTTAATGAAATTTTGGTCATTATATCTTGGCTGCTATCAACCGAATAGCGTGTTTTCGATTTTCAATGTTTTACTAAAAATAGCGTGATACTGTCGCTTTAATGCTGATGCTTAGACGCCAGAAAGGGAAACATTCAACTTGCAAGTGACGTGTTCGAATTATTTCATTGACGCCGGCGATTGTGATGTTAAAGTTCAGTTCAGAGCAGGTGGAGTTCTAAAAAGTAAAGAAGGAAGGCCTTTGGAGACTGGGTGCTCGTCCCAGGACCCTTGGCAGGTTTCTTTTACAGGTCATTGGTCACAACTGCATGTCACCATGACAACAGTATATAAACAAGCTAAACAGGGTCCCCTAACTATAACCCCATACTACAACGCTAATTCAGGCCTTGGGCACACTAACCCTCTTGGTTATACAGGTGCTTCGACAAAGGTTGGCCAAAAAAGCGTAAAAGCGTACGCGACAATGCCGAAAGGTTGTCTGGGAAATACCCAATAAATTTCAATCAAAGCTCAGAATCCATATTGTCCGCCATCTCAAGTTTTCGCTGTACGGTCGAGGACAACCTTCGTCGAAACAGCTGTATACCAGTACAACAGTGACATGTACTCGTGACCTGTAAAAAACAGTTGTCCCAGGGCCATGTTCTCATTACCTAAAATCATGTTCTCGTTCATCAATTTAGTGCCCACCATTCTGCTTACTGCAATGAGGTATAGGTTAATAGCACAGGACCTGACAAAATCCTATTCAGACCAGTACCCATGTCAAGGAACGGTGCCCGAGTACTACCCCATGAGGTATTGCCCGTGCCCAGGCATGTTGCTGAGATTTTTGTTCAGGCAGCAAAGGAAAGCTTTGTTCAGACAAGTACCCATGCCTGAGAACTGGAGCTGGGCACTTACATGTACAATAACATGTAATCTTAATGAGGCCTTATACTGGTAACTGAAAGGAAAGAAATCTACCTGCTACAATCAGAGAAGTCAGATGTCAGGCTGTCAGAGCTATCAAGTCTTCCCACATGAGCCAGCTTTTTAATGATCCTGTGATCTCTTGGGACTCCTAAGCTCTCAGCAGATGATTCATAATGAAACCTGGTACAGTGTATAAAAGTGAAATGCATTATAATAAAAATTATAATAATATACTTGATTATCCTCTCCCCAATAGGAGCTTTTCAGGAATAATGACACAAACAGGAAGAAACTGAGGGTTGTCCAGTACACTCGAAATAAGCCAAATTGTCTAAGGACGGGGTAGATTTAACTCACCGGAAGTCGTGTCGTGAGAAAAAAATGCATAGGTTGTTATGGAGGGCTAGAAATGTTGGCAAACAGAGAAAGGTGAGGTTCATTGTTTTTTGTTAGATGATTGTACATGCTTTAAGGAAGGTGACTCCATATAGTTATTTGGCGCGTGGTGACTGGGTACTAAAATGGAGCGAGCGCACACAGTTTCTAACTGATACGCGAATTTTGATTATGCTGGTGCGCGAAACAAGGGCAGTGTTAGGCTGAAAATTAAGGCTATTTTAATGAGTTTTCCATGGTGAATTTGTTCTGAAAATTGGCTCAATGTTAGGATTTAGCTGGTATTTGTACTCCCAAAAATCTTAGGGAGAATTTTACATGGACAACTGCAATAAATGGCAAAAACGAAAAATGCAGAAATTGGCCAAACGTATGTACAGAATTTGTTTTGACTTTACAAGGAGATACTTTGGAGTTTCTCTCTTCTTTACAAAAAAAAAAAAAAAAAAACAGCAAAAAATTTACCGCGCGAAATTCGGCAAACCCGTTTCAAAATTAGCTAGGAGTGATGGAATCAACAGATGTATCATATGCTGGTTGCCATGGAAACGTGGTTTACTAGTTAAAACGGTGTTTTTAGCAAAGGTGCAAGGCCTTAGGTACTTGAAACTATGTTTGAACCCAGACAATTTCACAGGGCTGAAAGAACCAGAACATCAAGAAAAATATATATCACCAACAGCGAAAACTGAAGAAATGGTATAGAGCCACCTTAAGTATGAGAAAGGTTTTTGTTGTTGCCCTAATAATTTTGCGACGTGACTTCCAGTGAGTTGAATCCTCTGGGCTTATAGACGACTTGACTCAGGTCGGGTGCATTGAACATTGGCTATTTACAAGCACAGCCAAGGAGTTGAACTCAAGGATACTAAGAAACAACTGCAGCCAGCTGACTGCACCCAAACCACTCAGCCGGCATGCTGCCTCCCTCTGCATGCATGAATATTATAGTAGAATTAAGCCCAGCAAAAGCGCTGAAAATAACTAAACAATAAGTCGGCTAACCAGTTGTAAGGATATCATCAACCCTTTCCACAGTGATTATGTATAGGTATGATAACATCCTCAGCGACTGGCCAAGGTTAATAAATTTGTCAGGCCGAAGACCTGAGCGGAGCTAAGCTGCGTGAATTCGAGCGAAAAAAAATATGCTATATTTTTCCTTGATGGAATATCTTATTGCATCTGATGTAGGAAGGACACACTCCTTAAATGCAGATTGGAGTCCAGATTGTATTGGACGATCAACAAATAAATGGATCTTGGGACTTGTATCTGGCATCCCCTGGGATCAATACCATCAAACACACTCCCTCATCTTAGATTATTACTAGTTGGTATTACTTATAGAGCTGTTGTAAATCGATTGGCAATAGTAATTCGCATAATTTGCTTTGGTTTTGCTTTGCTGCACTCTGTGATTGGCTAGATTATTTATGCCCTGCTCGCAATCGTTTTCTTGTTTTTAATGGAATTCTGATTGGTTCATTGTGCTGTTTGTATTTGTTGTGATTGGTCAGACCAATAATTATTACATAATTGGTAAAATAATAAAATGCAAAAAAAGAGGAATAAATAAACAGGGCCTTTCTTAAGAAACCTACATGTAGGTTTCTAAGGCTTGGTTCAGACGCCGTACTTCACATGAGCCCAATGGAATTAGAGTTTAGACGGACCCAAAATTAATTATTAATCCCGGCTGAATTGATTCAGACGCTGAACTTAATTCAGCCAAAATTAATACAATGAAGCATATTACTACTGAAGAAAATTGCAGATTTGTAATAATTTGTGCATTTGATTCAGCTTATGTGAAGTACGGCGTCTGAATCAAAGCAGGTCCACAGCCATTATTCTCGGTTAAGCCAGGTGAGAAAAATGGCTGAGCCGATCCAAATTAGATCAGCCATTCTAAATTGATTCAGACGCTGTACTTCACATGAACTTAAATTATTGAATTGGATTCGGCAGCTCATTTGAAGTACGGCGTTTGAACCAGGCCTAAGACCATCCCAAGATGAGCATAGAAGCAGAAGAAGGCTGACTATCCCGAAAACACTAATTTTTGTGACCAACTGAAAGTCAACTGAGGAGAGTATTGCTTACCCAGTAGACACACTGTCAGAGCTTCCTGGGGAGAGCGATGGGGGTAATGATGCAGAAAATACTTGTGCATCAGTGCCAAGAAACAAGTCATCCTCTGAATCTAAATGGCTTCCTGCAAAATAATATTATTAGCCAAATGTAATATTTTGCGATTATCATGACCAATAAAAATGAGAGGGACATAACAAAGAAAATCCATCTCTGTATCAACAGGTGATTTAAATCCAGATTAAAAAAAAGTAGAAAATGATTTCTGCTTGTGGAGGGAGGAAAACTGGAAGCCCCAAAGAAATAAAATGATACATTTAAAATGTTTTTAAAAGCTACATGCACATGTAATTTTAAGCTAATGATGAAGAGAAGTCGCATTAAAACTGAGTAATCTAGCATCAAAAATCTTTTGGAAAAATCTTTATTGAGTGGAAATTAAACTTGAATCAAGATTCACATTCACCCATGGTTAGCTTAATCAGGCTTTGAACTACTGGCTCCTGGAGCCATTGTTTTTTTTTTTGGTTTGTTTTTTTTTTTTTCAGCCAAGAGCCCAGGAACCCTAACCACCTTGAGACCCTGACACTCCAATGACCTGAATGTTAATTCTCCTGACCCGACTGCCATACATCTCTTTTTAAAGTTTAAGTTCACAGAATTTTCGATGCAAGATTAGTCAGAATTCTCCCAAATGTGGTACAATGGGATAGTGTCCAGGTGACACAGGTTCATTACAAGGTTTACTAAAAACAGAGTTTAAGTAGTTATTAAACAGGTTTGCCTTTTCCAGTGTGTCAGTAACCAGGGAGCTGCAGTTTACATCCTTTTCCATGTGATTATGTATGTATGTACAGTCCAACCTCTTTATTACGGACACCAAGGGGACAGGGATAAGTGTCCGGTTTATAGAGGTGTCCGTTTTAGAGAGGTAGGCTTTATATGGATTTTGGTCTCTCAGGGACCAAGTGAACTGTCCGTAATAGAGAGGAGTCCGTATTATAGAGGTGTCTGTAAGGAGAGGTTCCACTGTACTTATTTTCGACTTTAGTAGCTGTTTAACCTTTAGTTAATGTAGGCTTCAGGTTTTACCCTTCAGTGAGGGACGTAGGTCCCGTTTAGGGTTTTCCTGTCAATACTTGTTCTTTGTATTGCCAAACTATTAAAGTAAAGTAAAGTAAATTTGGTGTTGCATCAAACAACATCACCTAGTTGATGATTTTCTTTATTCTCATTACCTGCCTGGTTGAGAATGTATTGGTAATGTAAGGAGACATTACATATTGATCACTCCTGGGATTGAAAGAGTTAATCATTAAATTGTTGTTAACAAACTTACCCTGCTCTGAAGTTCGCCTTCCCTGGTAAGAAGCAGGATCTGAAGGAACTTCATGTGAAATATGTTCATCAGTGTTGTCCATTAGTTATGTGTATTCTTTATCAGCTAACTCTGCCATTATCTACAAGGCCATAACATTTTCAACCCAAGCTGTAAACAGTAAAAAGTACAGTCAAATACATGTATCCTCTTTAAGATGTACAGTACAGGCCAGAATTAAGCGAACCAAAGCTGTGGAGGCGTATACATGTCTAAAAATCTGCAGATGCACGTCTAGTCAGACTCATTAGTATGTATGAGCTAGCTCATTGTTTTCGTATTGTTGATCTTTCATTGTTCTTTTGAATTGCCTAGGAAATGTATATGTTGTCGTTCAATTTTTTTGGAGGTTTAAAAATTTTCAAACTATGCATTTGATTTTCATCTGTCTCAGATTATGGTAATGAATACCGCACAAAGGAAAATAAAAATTAAACTGGTTTGAAAAATTTGAAACCAAAAAAAAAATTAAGCATAACATATATACTGCAAAATTTAAGCAAAAAAAATCATTGAATTCAAGTCCAAGCAGGTGTACTCTTAGTGACACCGAGGTCCTTTCAATATATACCCAAAGTCAATTAGAGACAAGAAATATGCATGGAAAAACTAACAATAATTAGGTCTGTGGACTCACTAATATTTTTCTCACTTTTGTAAAGTGCCTTAGCACTTTTGTCACTATTTTGGCACTATTATAAATTGTCATAATTCGTTGTAATAAATTGTAACTACAAGGTGGTTCTAACTTTTGAGTTTGTGGATGAAATGACCATTAAAATGAACACCACAGCATAGAGAAGTATTTGAAGTCGACAAAATTCTGTGCAAATTACACTGTGAGTCAGTTGTATACGAATGTCACAGCAAAAAAATTAATAAAAATGAGATTACACATTTACATGTACAATAAATTTCTATTAATAATCATGACAATACTTAATATACTCATATTATATATAAATACATGTACCTCACTTATAACACTTTCAATTTTAATTTCAAATTTTAATTTTTAAGTTTAAATTGTAGTTTAAAAACTTAAAAATTTATTAATTGTTTCAATTTTAATTCTTTTATTGTAAAGTCCCTTAATTTGGGGCTAAAAATGTAAAACAAATTATAACGTGATTTTAAAAAAGATTTTAACTACATGGATACATGAATACACATGTGGAGGATGCTAAAAGACTTCAAAAGTAGTATACATGACATTGTATGATAAAAAGGGTGGATTAACTATAATTGTACACCAGCAAATAATTAAAATGGGATAAAAAAAGGCACTTTGACAGTTTGGCTCAGTCATAAAATAAAGCTTGGCTAAATAAATACATCTTGAGTCCATGCTTTTATTTCAAGTTAAAGAATGTGCCCAAACAACAGGAAGCAACATGCTTTCATCACTGAGCAACATTTTTAACCTGAACTGGAATTGAACATTTAAGCAGCTTGGCATGGTTTACATGTAAATCAAATGTATTTAGCACAGAGCACTAATAATTGGCACACTCTCCAGATCAAATTGGAATTGGAAAATGACTGTGACAGTTGGTTTTTTAGGAGAGAGGAAAACTGGAGTACCCAGAGAAGCACCTCTTGGAGCAGGGACGAGAAGTTTCATTTGAAACTAAAAAACACTGATTGAAGTACATTGTTCATAACAGACTAGACACATACATGTATGCCAATTTCTGCTGTTAGCAAATACCTTTAGTGCAATCCAGAACATTTTATTTGCTAGTCTTAGAACATTCAAAGCAGTGAATTTTCTTTCAGTCTCAGTTTTCGCACCATAGAATATTTTTATTCTATTTCAAACATTGTGGTTTTCAGCCACTTTTGGACAAAATGATTTGATTATATCTACAGCAAGGAGTGTCAGAGAGTTGGTTTCTTAAACAAGAGTTCATGAGTCTTGGACTTAATTAACACTAGATCTACCAATACTAGGGGTGCCCACGGGATCATTTTGCAGGATAATTCTGTTTAAAAAATTACCTCAGAAATTCAGATTTAGGTTTAAGGAAAATCCAACCTTTTCTGCAACAAAATGCCAGCTCAAAATTTTTGTAATATTGGAAAAATAATTCGTTCATTTTCATAGGGGCAAGTATCTTGTTTAAAATGCTAAATAAGGTGATACATACATAGCTACATACATACTTTATTGGCTCATCCCCACGGGGCTTTTCAGAGTCAATTTAACATTACATAACTAAGTACAAGACAATGATAAAAGACAAAAGAAGATAAAGCTAGTGGATTAACTAAAACAGTCATTAAGAAGTTTTTGACTAAGTAAGCGCTTGAACACTGTCATGGAAGGGCTAAGTTTGAGCGAAGGCTGCAACCCATTCCACAGAGAGGTTGCTCGATATTGAAAGGTCCTTTGGCCGCTAGCAGTGCAGAAGAGTGGTATGTGCGTAAGAGTGATCAGCTAGAATTTTTGTAAAGCCAGCAATAGCTAGTAAATTTAGGAAACAACATTCTGTTTGCTAAAGCTTTCTGCAGCCAAAAGTCTCCGCTAAAGAAACCGAACAGATCAAACTGTATTAGGTTACATACAATATGTCTTTAAAAGGACACAAAACTACCTGGGGACACAGGAGATAATATTTTGAGTATTTGGTTTAAATGTTCTTGTTGGGTGCGCCTGTTGGTTGTCTGTTCCCCAGGAAAAAATTTCAAGAAAAAAATTATGCATATAATATTATTGAATCCAAAGAACCACCCTGGATCCAGACCATCTTTCATATTCTCCTGCTGGAGTAGCCTGCACAGAAGTCTCCTATTCCCATTAAGACTAGTACCTTTTGCAATGAAGGAACAATTAAGGGAAGGAAACTGACGACATCTGTACACAAGGTTGTGTTCTGAAACATTCACTTTTCAGTGATAAACGGAACGTATTATGCTGTGTTTCTGCAAATGAAACCCCCTAAAAGAAAACAGCCCTTCGGTAACTATAATTCTGCCATTTGGCGAAAAAAATGTCACAGTATGTTAACACTCCTATAAATTTAACTCAATCAGTTGACTCCCTTTTTCTGAACAGATGGAAATACAATTGTCCCTGGTTACTAATTTAGTAAATAGTCAGTAACTTACAAGAGAAACATGATTAATACATGTATCAGTAAGTGAGCCCAGTGATGATAAGTAGAACCAAAGCTTAACTGCCGGACATGTGTATTGTCATGTGTTCGTATCTAGATGATATTAATAACACATCAATGAGAATCAGCTATACTGCAGTATACATTAAAAGTTTAACGTTGTTACACTAGGATGTACATATGTACCTTAGGGAAATTTAAGGGAGTTCTTCCTTGCAAGTGGACTGTAGACAGACTACAGTGTGCAGCATAATGACTCATAATTTATGATATGAATTCACAACAGATGTCATTTATGTAAATTGCCAAATCTTCCTGTCATTTAAAGTCACTTTACAACACCTTAGTACCTTCCCACGCGATCGCGAGCCCATTACCATAATTAGTTACTTTAGAACTGACTGTTAATTTCCTTAACTCGTTTGCACTATAAATCTATCGATCGGTGAATTTCGCTAAAATCTTCCATTTATGTTTAGAGATTTCTTTTCAATTTCCCTGCCTATTTAGATTTAGTGACCAAATAGGCCCATTTAAACCAGCTTTCTCCAAATAAGTCCTTTCAATTAACCGTAAGCTCATAGCTTTTATACATGTTGGAAATATCAATTAGTTAAACAGCTTGGATAAAAAAAAGCTTATTAAATGGGCCAAAATGAAACGTTTGGAGAATAAAATTTGTTCACTGTCCGATTGCTGTTCTAATTCTCGGACAAAATAATATTCATTCCATAAAATTCGAGCTATGGAAAATGAGTGCAACCTGCAGATCAATCGATCAGACTTAAGAAAATTTCTATTTGCAATTAAATTAATTTTTTCCTCTGAAATAAGCGTGTTCGTTTATTCAAATGACTTTAAAATATAAACAGCTTTGTGTTAGAATTTGATGGACTGGATAGACAATACTTACTGAAGATTATAAACAGCAGGTTTCATACCAAAATCTCCTGGCACGAAGCGGAACAGTCGACATCAGCGATGAATAAGCTTGCTTCTTCCATTCATTCCCGGAGTCATGCGAATCGTTCGCAGCACCAAACCATTCGGCGATCGCGATAGTTTTAGATATTCGATGCAATTATTCTGCTTTTCCCGAGCGCTAATGTAGCGTCACTTTCTTGTGGCGCTGAGTTATTTGTTCGTGTCAACTCTGTGTATGTTTGCGAATACCAAAGCTATCTCCACACATGTCGTTTGTCCCGCGTTTAGCTTAACAAGGAGCACGGCAGGGGGACTGGTGATCAATACGAACAATCTCGTCCCCAGTTCTCGTCGGTGGTGTTGTCACGTGACATTTTACGGAAAACAAAATGGTGAGCTGCAGCTAAAAATATCTAAATGAAAAAGTTACTAAGCCACACATATCATTCTCTAATTTCCTCCCGTTTTGCAACAAGGATGAAAAACAATACCTAGTTTTCTCTTGCTCAAACGCTGTATCATATCCCCATAATCGAGTTCTTATGCTTGCTATTATTTTATTGCAAAATCTTGGTGAGGCGCGCTAAAAAAAAAAACCACTTCTTGTGAAATTTTATACCGTGTAGCAAAAGGGTTCACCACCACACAGACAATAATGCAAGTCATCGCTTGGCATTGCAATTAGTTTGGCCTCCAATTTGAAGCGCGCGCATGCGAGTTTTGTCTACATGTGTTATTTGGCGTTGCCATGGTTTCCTGGTCATTCCGCGACTACAGCGCAAGTTGAAAATTTGGGTTTCCAATTATTGCTCTTCTCTTGTTTACGACCATTCGACGCTTTCTTTTTAATAACATATTGGATTGTTCTTCCGGATAAATTAGCCTTCGATATTTCGGTTCGCATCTAAAAGATTATACTCGTTTTTTTGCTCTTCTTCTGTCAGTTCCTCAGTTCAAATTATCTTCCAGTGGACGTGGAAAACTGCAAAAAATGCCGGCAAAAATACAAGCGAGACTTAATTTTTCTTACTCGCAAAAACATTACATTTCAGTCACCTGATGACATGATATTCACAAGCATCTGACGAAAAGAGTCACATCTAAATCTGTGAATGCATTTCTTTTCTTACAAAAAAGACCCTTTTCGTCCATTTGGGCCTAGAATGGAATCCGGTCTGTTTTGAATCCTGTATTTGTGACGTCACTTAGAACATTGCGCACGCTTTTCGCTGACACGTTTTAACAACCTCGTTTCCAGGATTTTTATTTTATTTTATTTTTATTATTATTATTTTTTTTTTTGCAAAGCGACAGCAACGACAACAACAAAAACCTGATAATGGTGGGCCGATACCAGTTTTTTCAAATCGATCCGGGTACGAGTACGATGTTAACTGATATTTGGCATTTTTCGATATCCTGATTGTCGATACCTATATTGTGACGTCATCATCCAAGACTTTTCTGTGATGCTATCACCTATACTCTAAAAACTCTCTTTATTTATGGAACGTAAACATTAAACAAAAAACACACAGCCCTAGCAACAGTGTTTCAACTTTAATTTTGAGATACTTTCTTCAAGCTCAGCGCAACAGCACGTATACAAAAGAAAAATGTTCAAGTGTGCGGTCACGTGAACACTATCGAACTGCGGATGAAAGATCAAATAGAAGGAAGATCCTCGCCTTAAACCGCCTTAAATCGCCCTAAGTCGCCCAAAGTTACGGCGACTTAAGGTCCCAGAGTAGGCCTCTCGCAGTTACTACGCAACTTTTAAAGCAGTTGCAAAAAGAGAGCCTGGAAAATATTTAGGCTTGAACGGGATCCCGTTCAAGCCTGAATTTTTTCAGGCTTTCTTTTTGCAACTCAGTGCTTAAGATGCGTAGTAACTGCGAAGATCTTTCTTCTATTTGATCTAACAAAAAGCGTTTGATATGTTGCCACCAAAAGTTGTCATTGTCGGCTGAAGCTTGCTGACATTGGGGCTGACTGTTGTTCGTGGTTTAGGTTTTGCTGTTATTGTTTTTGTTGTTGTTGTGTACGACTGTTATCGTTCTTGCTGCTGCTGTTGTTGTTTTTTATACTGTCGTTGTTACAGCTTCCCGATTCCATTTGCCAATCCAATTGCAAAAACTAACATTGATGCGGAGCAGTAGTGCAGCTTTAATAATGAACAACAACATCAAAACAATGAGCAGTAACACAATAACAACTTAAAAATCAGAAAAATGGACAACAGCAACAGCACCAACTACAACAAAAAAGTATTCGAAAAATTATGTTCGATACGTTGCGGCAGTGCCGCACCACACATCTGATAACGTATAAAATGAACTGACATCACTCAGCTGCCAATTCATTCTTCAAAGGATCTATTAATGCACCACATGTACACACTTATCTGGTTAACTTCTTTTATTGAAACATTTCCCGGTATATTACCCGTGTACATTGAGACACAAATCTAAATTTACCGTTGACTACAATAATCCCTCCAACTATACAAGCATAAATGCTCGACAAAACATAACAAGCGTAAGAGAAAACCATGAACGGAACAACCAGTCCTGACCTTTTGCTCTCCAGGTATTTCTATAGGTGCTGGTGAGTCTTGTTGGTTAAAACTTCTTTTAAGACCTTACATCTTATCTAAAGGGTTTCGTTTTCGTTTGACTACTTTATCTTCTCGAAAACGTCGCAACAAGTCAGCTTTAGCAGCCGCTTCATCGCGGAGATCAGATGCTCGAGCTTCCTTGTTTGTTACATCCGGGACTTTATCTGCTTCAGCAATTGAACGTCGTCTGTCTGCAATGAATGGAGTGCAACAGTTAAGCTTGTATATTTTGATAAGAGATATACTACTTAAAGGGAACTGACCTCCACTCCGACAACAAATTGACGATAAATTGTCGGAAATAGTGTCTTAATTATAAATTTAACTTTAAAAAAAAGTAGAAGTGACATTCTGAAGATTGATAAAAATTAGATATGATTATCGCCTATCTTCGATTTTAAATTTCCCGGGCGCCGCCATTTTGAATTTCATGACGTTGTACGGTTGTCGCCATTGTCAGTAAACAGAAATTATTTTGTGTGAAGCAATTGAGTATTTGGCGTCATGAAATCCAAGATGTTTGGTCTTTCAAGTAGAAAGCTACAGAACAGCACTTTCCTGTGGTGCTATATTTATGCTATACAAGGTGGTTCTCACTTTTGAGTCTGTGGATGAAATCCTAAACTGTAACCATTCAAATGAAAGCTACTGAGAAGTATTTTCCTGTGGTGCTGTTTATTATGCTGTTCGTGTGTAGCTATTCAGATTTAAACTATTAAGACAACCTTATAAGAGACATTCCTCCTTTTACGGACTTCCGCTTCAATCTCTAGATACCGTTTTTGCATTGCGCATTCCAACTGAGCATAATTTCTTGCATTGCCGCTGAAACATGGCGGATTTTACTGATGCCAAGCTCAGTCAATACTGAGCCGGGTTATTTACTCCCAAACGAGCACCGTAACCTATCATTTTTATCCCGTTATTTTAACTTATATCCATTTTCCTTTCCTTATATGTTGAAAACGTTTAAAAAAGTATATGACAGAAAAAACAGAAAAAGAGTCATCGCTAGAAACAAGAGCTTACTGAGATCCGCAAGAAACGTTTTGAATTGACACTGCTCCATATTGTTCGTCCGTGCCAAGAAATTTATCTTTAATGGCTGCTTATGCTTCATACAGTCTATGATGTGTAACCTTTTTGGAAGCTCTCCTTTATATATGTAATTCCTGTTCCCACTAGAGATAGCAAGAACAGACCAAAACAAACAGGCTCGTATTTGAAAGATAATAATTCAGCAATTGTGGGTAACTTTGATCTTAAGTGGATCAAAGCTAGCTCTTTTGCGAGCACGGTGATCCATTCTTTTCATTGCATTTTTTCGAAATAATACAATAATGCAACTCAGTTAACGATCAGTGAGAGCTGAGATAATTTTACGACAACTTTTTTTTTTTCAAGGGAATCATCTTAACTTACTCGTGATAATCCTGTAGACAAAATTGGCGTCTGCGCCTCCAGCGCATGCGTCAGAACCCTGTGGACAAGCCTGGGTTTTGTTCTGCAAGCACTCGTCTGACGCGCCATAATTGTCATAGTTTTCATCCGCTTTAGCATCGCTCCAGCATTCCCCTGTTGAAATAGAGACACATCCAGGCTACAGTAATTCCTTGAACATGCACCTATATGATAATAGCCGCAGTCGTTCTTGATCTTCGGCTCGTGACGTCACGTACCAAAGAGCGACTGCACAGGAGACTACTATGATAAGCGTCTCCCCTCCCCTCCCCCTCCGTGTCCATTTGAATGCCAGTACGGTTGAGTATAAAAGTTTAGGTAGTGTTTATCACTCAGAATTTTTTAGAATCTTTGGTAATTCAGACCAGGGCCCAGTTGCTCGAAGCATGGTTAGCGCTAACCCGGGTTAAATGCCATGACAACCTATAGGTTTTAATACCTCTTAACCAATGGTTAGCGCTAACCATGCTTCGAGTAACTCAGCCCAGAATCAAAGTGAAACTGGGCAGGTCTTGACTTACAACGTAGTTGCTTTATTCAAGTCGCATGTTGCAATTTCCTTCATGACCCCAGCCGATTGTACTGTACGTGTAGGGAGGGGGCAATAGCTACTGTTGGAATTAACTGATGCATTATTAAGCCTGCCACCCACCAGGTTGGGACTGTTATGTTCCACTACGTTAATGTTCATTTCTCTCACTTAAAAGCGTATTTGATCATTGCGTCATGGACAATGCCTTCTGATAATTCAGTGCCACTTTTTGTTAATTCATTTATCCTTATTTCATCAAGGTCCGGTTGTTCGAAAGCCGATTAAGGCTGTTCATTGATAAAAACAACAACCGAGGTTTTTATCTCTCCAGTTAAAAATCTACAAGTTAAACTCGATTCCGCGGCGCACGCTGTTTGTTTGTGTGTTTGCATGCAACGACATAAGTGCAAGAAAAAGTAGCCCGTGTAACTGGTCAATGGGAGAGGAGGAAGAGGTGTGAATCGATACTGAAGACCACGGAACCCTGCATAACCGCGCTCACTCATGCTTGCGTCACAGCAGTTGACACGTAAGCACGTTCCTTATGCGCATGCTTTAAATTCTTTTGCTTACCATGGTTACGCACTCCGAACATGGTGTATCCCTTCTGACGGACCTCCCTCGCGCACCTACACAAAAATTTGGTAAATTCTCCTTGCCATTCTTTTCCATATACCATCATTACTCCTCTGAATTTGTCACTGGTCGGATTTACTTGGTTCAGTAGCTCGTTAGCGAATGCGGGATTCTTAGAGTCCTCACCATGGCAACCAACGGCCTCATAGGATATCTCACACGGGGCATCTAGAAACGACGAATCGTGGATGTTAAATATTAACGTGGAGTAACCAGTACATTGATTTCAACCTGGCAAATTGAAACTCGCGTTTAAGTAGTGCTTGCACGAGAAAACACCTTTGCGCACATCAAATGTGTGGTCAAAGACTGTCAAAGGCCACCTTTGATTACCTTTGATTCGAATCACAGGTGACAAAGGCCGCATTTGATTCACGCTCGTCAAAGGAGGAGTCAAATTTGATTGGAATCAAAGATACTTGTGAAGATATCACATATTTGATCCACCTTTTACTAGCGTCACAGCGGAGTCAAAGTTGTTTGATTTCAATTTGACGGCTTCAAAGGTAGGGTCAAAGTTGTTAATACATTTGAACTCACTTTTGATTCGAGTCAAAGGTATATGCAAAGGCGTCACATATTTGACGTATTTTTGATGTGCATCAAGTGTGTTGTCAAAAATGTTATTATATTTGACCTCATCTTTGATACGAATCAAAAAAAGAGCAAATCCAATTTTTCGTGCAGTTAATTTGCAGCTTAAAACATAAGCACAACCATTTTAATCTTGTTCCACTGTTGATTTGCTTATAAATTATGGTTTGATTGGCATAGGACTAACGAACACCTATGAGTTTTGCTTTTGTGTTGTTTGTTTGTTGTTGTTGTTTTTGCGTTATTGTTTATTTTTTTTTCGTTGAATGACGTTTTGGCAAAATCTCGGTTAGCGAGTGTGATTGCTTTCGTCATTTTTCCAATTAAGTTTTTCTGTTGTCGTAACTGTTGTTTGCCAGATTAAAGAACTAAAAATGCGAAATGATGTGTATGAAAATTCATACCTTTGAACTGCGGAAGAAAGACTGAAAAAACTATAGTAGCTCACCTGAAAGTCGATAGACTGCGTTGGCGTAGTTTAATCCTGCGCAGTATTTGCGGTGGGGTTCACACTTTTCAAAACACTGGTCCTGGCAGTTTCCTGACACACCTATTTTGGCATATGTATTCTCTCCACCGGCTCCACTCCAACATTCTCCTGAATAAACAACAAAACAGTGTACATGAAATACATGAAACAAGGGTGACATACGGCTTACTTTGTTTCTCGTGTACTCGTCCTATTCAATTTTACAACACGTCTCAATACTCTTAAGCGCCTTCATGTACCGCTAGATGAATAGGCCATTTTAGAGTTGTCTGCTTAGTGACCTGGCCTTAGATTGGAATCGAGGCTGGGGGTGACCTTGTTTTGATACAAACCTCACTGCTGTTCATATATAAATGAAAACTAGATAGCATAAGAACAGCATGATTTACATATGAAAAGCAGTGAGGTTTGTATCAAAACAAGGTCACCCCAGCCTCGCTTAGAATCCAAGACCAGGTCACTAAGCACACAACTGTAAAATGGGCTATTTTCACTGCCCTTTGTCAAAGATTAGCGTACGTCAACCTTTGGACCTGCTAGTCAGTGGCTCGAGATCTGGTGCATGTCCGCATTCATGGTGTGTCTTTCAAGCAGTTTACCTCACGGTGTCTCTCTAGCCGTCTCGACAACTGAGTTTACCCTTGAAAAATTAAAATTATTTTGGGAAGGGTAGCATAGCGACCATTAAATTGTCTTGGTTGTTCTTGCAAAGCGAAATCAGTAAGATCTAACAATATTCCTTGTTTTTTTTTTTAATAAAACAATTTTTCCACTTGCGCTTGTTGTACATGGTATGGTTATAGCCAAATCGGTGCTATGCGCATGCGTCTCTTCGGCTATTCATTAGGGCGCACTTGTGTATTAATTACTTTTTAAATCTCTATATACGCAGTATCGAGAACTGTACTCCAAATGTTGTACGCCTGTTTACTGTTGCTAGCTTTTCAATCACTGCTCAAATACCTGTACAAGCTGCGCTGCAAAGCTACACAGGTTATTTTTTCTGTAATTATTCTGCAGGTATTACAAACCATAATACTGTACTCCGAATGTTGTGTGCCCTTTTTCCTTTGCTAGCGTGGCGCAGCGACAAACAAACTCGGGCATGTAGGCATCCCAGTTCCTCCAGTCTACCGACTGGCCGCTGTAGATTTTAAGATTCTTCTGTCTGTCCGTCATGATGTAGTCAGGGAGCGGCCGAGGGTTAACTTTGTTGTCTTTGAAGCAGCCGATCCTCTCTACATCCAAACCACAATCAGGTACTAGAAAAAGAGAACGATAATGGACCCTTTGCATAAATGGCACCCAAATTTAAATAACAATACTTGATACATCCTAAGCCTCGTGTTTATGTTTCCAGACAAAGGATTTTTCACATGAATATGAGGCTTAGGATGTATAAAGTATTGTTATTCAAATTTGGGCGCCATTTATGCAAAGGGTCTATAGCTTGATTAAATCATAGTTAATTGAAGGCAATGGTTGTAAAACCTGATAAACTTCTTTGTTATATGTTTTTGTTTGCCTTTTTAGCCTTGACCGTGCACAAACAACAATAGAATTAGGAATGTGTTGGAGCAACTGACCAATCGAAACGTTTTTGTTAAGATATCAAACTGTAGTGTGAACGTTAAACCAAAGGATTACGCAGGGTCGCAGCCGTTCCAGTATAAACTGCAGCACCATTGTTTTCATGGCAAGGTTTCATAACCAGTCCCTCAAGTAACTATGATTAAATGGACAATGCCATGTACATTTAGCGTTACTTAGAAACGGCAACTTTGACAACAATGGAAACCAACTGGAGTGGTTCCTTTTTTTGGCTATTTTAACTATCCTGTGCAGTGAAAGTATTAATACCTGTGTGACTCTTGGAGACAAGGGTATAAATGGGTAGCAATATTGGTAACTTTAGGCTTTCTTTTTTCAAATTCAGCCTTTGGGACTTGAGAAATGACTCAAACTCGTCGGTGAATTTCTCCGCCTTTGAGAACTCATTTAATGTTTACCGAACTGTTGTCCTAGGAGAATTTTATCATTGATTACATATATCTGATTAATTAATCAACAGAATTTTTAAAAAATAAAATCCTTTTTTTTTATTTTCCCGCCATTTGAGGACATGAGCGTCTTCCATCTTGTCCACCAACAGCCTCTTCCCCAGGACTTCCTTGACGCGCGGTCGAGTGTGTTTCCTCATTGAGCTGTGTCACGATGGTGACAAGCCTACGGCAGAAGTCCGGCTCACTCGATAAGGACGAAGAGGGCTGGGAAAGAGGCTATGAACCAACACCTCAGGACGACCGATGAAAAAGGACGGCAAAATCTAGTAACCTGAATGTGACTAATCTCGTACCTAGATGTTTGTTTCGGAGAAAACATCTGGTAAAATCGATCAAGTTCTCCCGTCGATCTGATTGGCCAGTATAATTAATGGCTCGATGCAAGTCGTATCAACCACCGTTTGCGAGACTTTTCAAGTCTCTGTTTTTGCACGTGCGTAGACGCAAGACTTACAAAAAAATATATCTTGACACTTCCGTCCTTCTGTGGAGGTAGTTTCTTGTATCGATTTAAATTAAACTTAACTGTTCATTAAACATAAACATACAATTTTTTATAGTGTTGTCTCTCTGTTCAAAGTTTTGTGAAAATGTTTGCTTGGCAATCTAACGCGTACATCCAACTAGTACGCGTAATATAGCGTACTCTGGTCACAATTGTCAGCAAACGTTAGTAGCTTCTTTTCGGGAAACTTGAAGTCATTAATTTTCTTTTCTGAATACGGTAGGTAAAATATTACCGTATTCAGAATAATACATCTTGGACTATTCGTGAGCAATGTCATCCTCGTTTCCAAAGCCTACGATCTTTTGGTCAGCAGTTCAATTAACAAACCTCGAGGGCTCTGGGTACGAGACTGCAGCAAAGTCTTTTTTGCTAGAATTTTTGAGCATGTGCAGTTGCATTGTGCTATGTGCCACATTCATGACACATTATGGAATCATAAAAATGGATTTTACAAGATGTTCTTTTCCTGCGCACGAGATTAGAATGTGACAACTTATGCTATTATGAACGCATTTTGAGGAGATTTTTTGACTTAAACTGTCGTCCTGGGATCGTATAGGGATCTTAAGGCATCTTACCAGATGTACTGTCCCAAAGAGGGAGAAGGTTTGTGTACGAGATTAGACAAGTGAGGGGTAATTTCTTACCTATTTCAAAAACAAAGTTTGTCCACTGTTTTCCAATGCAGTGTCTATCCAAATCGCCACAAACCTTATAGTCATCTGCGATGCAGGTCTGGGACTTTTGGAAGGTGTCAAGATCATATGAACCAGGGGCTCCACTCCAACACTCCCCTGAAATAATTAATGATGAGTAATTATTATTTAGTGACTAGTAATAGTAATCACAGTTTAAAAAGTGCGGTCGACATTAGCTTCCCCCTCGTTTTCGTCACCTCGCCCTCTCCTTCGCGCGTCTCTCAAGGAGCCTGGAACAGGCTAGGTCGGCATGCCAATTTGTATGTTGAAGAGAGGGAACTTGTTTGGGTGAAATCTTCACGTGAAAATGAGGCCAGATTCTTGCATCAAAACGAGGTAAATTCTCGCGACAGAGAAACGAAGTGGCCTTGTTCCGCATGCATTTGCACAGGCAACCCAACGCAAACACAAAATTAGACTTGCGGTCTCCCATTGTCGACCGCGATAATTAATTCTCATGATTTTTAATAATAATATGTTACTTTGCTATCCTAATTTTAAATCTGAGGCAACCGTGGATGATCGTTCTTTTGCGTTTGCAGTTTTACCTTTTTTCAGACTGGAGATCAGTAAAAAAAGGGTAGGCATTTCACAAGCTGAGGTATAGAAAAGGTTCGGGCAAACTGTTAGTTTAGCGATGTAGTGTTTCTACTGTAGATATGTCAAAGGTGTACCATTTTCTGTGGAAGATATGAAAGGGTTACCTTTTCTGTCAAAAATGGTATATAAAAGGGTATAAGGGTTTGAACCTGGGAGCGGAGCCTCTTCCTATAAAATTTCCACACCCTCCCTCCCTCCCCCCCCTCCTTCTACCCGGGACGACTTTACTCCATATAAGCAAACTCTTAGCTAACTCATGCATACCATAGAACTGCAAGCCAAACACTTTCCATCCTTTCTCCTTAACAATCTTGGCACATCTACAGGCAAACCTAGCCATGTAATTATTCCAATCATACCAGTCGATCTGATCACCGCCATACACTTTACTTTGTGGGTCTCTCACGTTTAGTACTTGTACTTTTAATGCGCGATTGGGAGGAGGCCTGTCTTGAAAACAGCCTTTGGCTTTGTATGGAACTTCACATGAGCTGCACTTCCACGCTTCAACTACGGCAAAGAGCAAAAAATTCATGAGAGTGGACATGCCTCGAAACCGCCAGGGCTTCTTGTTCTTTCAACACAGGAACAGGACTATCGGAGATCTAAGACAGCAACCTTTGGCTTTATATTATATTTAACATTTACTACAATGACAGGTTTCAAAATGTCTTTAACTAGGGGAAAGAGAAAAAAGAGATCAATTCAAGAGACTCGGTTATGTTTCAAAACCCCAGGGCTTCTTGAAGAAACAATAGAATGGCCTAGGTTTTTAAGGAGCAGTGTCATCCATTTTAGCGTTTACTTTGAATGGCCCAAAACCATATCTGAATAGGTGAAATTGATAAAGCAATAGTTTCTACTAGTGCACAGAAACTAGTATCAATAATCTTTGGCTGTGGATGGCTTGGGTGAAAGAGGATTGCAACTTGAAAAAATTGGCCAGTTTTTTTCAAGTTCTACATGTGTATTTTGGAGAAGTCGCTAAAAACTGATTATAGCTCTTCCCGGCAGTGGGAGAATTCACTTGGTATTTTCTTCCTGGTCAGTCAAAGAGCAATTTCATATTAGTAAAACGATTCTTCCTCAAATAATTACGTAGTTTTAATTAAAATTCAGCAAAATCGTCGTGAGAATTCCTATTAATTCTCAGCAAAAAATTTCCGTGTTTTTTTTTTCAAAACTGAAAGCAGAGAACCAGAAACTTAGAAACGTCTGAAATTGTAACTGATAGGCTGAGAAAATGGCCAAACATTTACTGTTCACAGCGCTGTGTTCAGACCATCTAAATCTGTCTAATGCTTTTCTTATACGAGCATTTATTTTTAAATTAAAGTTTAAAACTCGTATTTGAAGGCACAACAGGTACAAGTGGCACAAAGTCGCGGGCTAGTTTCCGTACATACGTCTGTAAAAATTTCAGACTTAACGCCAGTGATTTTCGCTATCTTAAAAGACAAGGGTCTCAAACTTGGCCTTTTTACTAGTTTTAATATGGTCTTACCAGCAGCAAGTCTTTTGCGTTACCGGGCCTAAGAGGATTTTAAATTACTGCGTTGAGGCAGAATTACAACTAGCTAGAGTAAAGGTTGTTTTTCTCTTATCGGGAAGCAACTGGGAAAATCATTGCTTCTCCCACACCGGATGAGGTGTTAGCACAGGGCAACTATGGCTACTCCCCAACCACCTCCCCTCCCCTCCCCCCACCACCACCACCACCACCACCCCCCGGCCTGAATAGTAATAGTAAGATCCATTCTTTAAAAATAAAAATACAATGCATTTACATAGAAAAAACGGAAAATGCAAAAATAAGCATAAAGCAAGCGTTTTCTTTAGCCAAAGGTCACATCAAACTTTCGCAACAGTGAAAAATTAACTAACCCTTCTTCGTTTTCGGAGGTAAAAATACGTCATTAAAAGTGCAAAAAAAAAAAAAAAAAAGTCAGCTAACATTTTCGGAAAGCCGACAGTACCTCGTAAATTCGGGAAATGAGATTCGGTTCGGTAAAACTTTCGACAATCTAAACTTTCAGCTGAAGAATCCGAATTACGGATGACACTGTGTTAACTTGCACAAATTTCCCATTGAAAACATAACATTATGTGGGAATACAAAAAAAAAATTTGAACAATTTTGTCTGATCTTTTCTGGGTGCCGTCCTGTGGAGGTATCTGTGGTGTCTGTGAATTGTGTTTCATCTGGGCTAATGATTCCAATCTCGATTTGGTCGTATGTGAAACTTTTCCTACTATGGTGAAAATCCAAAAACAAGAAACTGCGCTGGCATTTTGGAAAGAAAAATGTGACGTATGTAATATATGTGATGATATATTTCAAGCCTGGTGAATGAATGAGAATGATGTATTCTTCTAGAAAGTGACACAGATATACTCGGAAAAAGGAAATCCGAGTGCTCCTATTAGGAGTCGAACCTAAGACCTTCCAATTACTAATTCGGATGCTCTACCACTGAGCTACAGGAGACTCGTGGGAGCTAAGGTCATTAAACTAGGTTCATGGGACAAACATCCTGCATACTGCTAGAATTTGAATGCCGATGAGTGGTATATGTGAAATAAATGTGATGTTATGTTTTAAACTTGATCAAACGATGATACAGATATTTTTTCAGTGACACAGGCATACTGTCGGAAAAAGAAAATTCGAGTTCTCTGAACTACAATCCAGCTTATCACCACAGTGATACATAGAGTAAAGAATTGTTTCTTTAATTGAAATTCAATCGAAACACTGAGCAAATTTCGAAGTTACTCGCTTTCCAATATACTTTAATTTTGATAATTTCTCACCCAAAATCTTCCTAATAGAAACATGATTAAAAAACTGTGGTTTGCATCTTGCGGACATCTGAGGGAGCTACTCAAACAACTAGAGTAAATATTTAGCGCCAAGTCCCTTACAAAAAAAAAACTTATGCTTTCGGCGAATTAAATTAACATGTTACCTTACTGGATTATCACATTCATCATGTAAAATTAAACTTGTTTAATTTGATTTTGGTTTCAAAAGGCTATCTTATGGATAACAAGTAGGAATTTAACAAGCATGATCGAATTTTTTTTTACTGTACACGTATCCATGGCAACAGACATTGTTACGGAAAAGGGAAATTAATTAGTTCCGTGAAGGACACACAATAGATATTGAGTTATTATTGGTGATATATTTCAATGTAATTTCTTGTTATAACAAGGTATTTCGACACACCAAAGAACTGACTGGTGACACACGGGAGAAGTGCCCGTTAAGTTTTTCGTTTCTTTGCCTGGATTTCGCAAGAACACTTGTTTTTATACAGTGTTTTTATTTGTTATCCTAATCTAACCCACCACTTTTCAAACCTGATTAAAATATCATGATACCCGTCTCGGTTATATACTTTCGCTCAAGTAGTATGTTTCTGATGAGATTCAAAATTCTGACCATTTAAATGAAAGATACTTCATGAGCAATATTTTCCTGTGCGAATTGATTATTATGCGGTATCGGTACAACGTGGTTCTAACTTTCGAGTTTGGGGATAAAAATCCTAAAGTGTGACCATTCAAATGAAAGCTACTGAGCAGTACTTTCCTGTGGTGCTGTTTATTATGCTGTACAAGGTGATTCTAACTTTTGAGTCAGTGGATGAAATCCTAAAGTGTGACCATTCAAATGAAAGCTACTGAGCAGTACTTTCCTGTGGTGCTGTTTATTATGCTGTACAAGGTGGTTCTAACTTTTGAGTCTCTGGATGAAATCCTAAAGTGTGACCATTCAAATGAAAGCTACTGAGCAGAACTTACATTTGTTGTTGCTTCACAACTGAAATATTTTTCCTTCCTTCTTACCGGGTTTTGACGCTTCTGCTAATGAAGCTAGTCTTATTCATGAGAGAGGTAAATTTTTACCAGGGTTTTTTCTTCTCTTTTCTTTTTTTCTTTTCTCTTTTTTTTTTTTTTAATAAAGATAGATATTTCCCCGATCGATCAAACATGGCCAATCTCTCCCAATCTCAAACCGTAGTTAGCTTCCCTTCCGGTGTGAAAAGCTTAAATCCTGCATAATTTTTATAGCCTTAAATTTTGATTTTTAAATCCGTTTCTGCAAGTAATGACCAGCAATATTTCGATTGATTTAAATGAAGGAGCGCATTTTACATTATCTTAAAATTATCTATCTCTACCTCATTTATACAATCGCGCTCGAGCAAAACTATGATTTTCTTTGCTGTTGATTAACTAAAAAAAGAATTAGTTTTCGGCGAAGCAGTAAAATGTATAGAGATTTATAAAGTCAGTTGTGATAGCTACTTCATCAACTGAACGGTAAGAACCCAGATTTCATGCGATGTAAATCTTTTCTTTTTTTTGGTCCATTTGTGTAGCAGACCTGCAACCTTGGGAAATGGTTACAGATTTCACCTTGGAAGATTTATCCCAGCGTTTTAAAATTATTTATACTACATGACTCATAAAACGATTACCGGGACCAAAAGTCTACCGTTTCATTCTGAACGTGAGTTATCAGTCGCAACTCTGATCGTGAGTTTCCAAGCGGTTTTCCAGGCGGTTTTAGTCTGATAATAAGTTCTAAAATGTTATGTATTTTTGACAGCGTGGGTCGGTGTTATGGGCCGGGTTTTCAAGTTATTTTATGATCGTTTAAGAGATCTGTCTCTCTTTCTGTCGGTTGAACAAAAGGTTTACTGAACTAGCCTTTTAATTTGTGTTAAACAAACCCTCTCTTCTCTTTAAATGATTCGTTACTTGATCGGCATACATTCTGATTAGTAGCTAAAATAACTGGCAAACTAAGACTTTCAGATTCTTAAATCACGATCATGTCAGTTTGTAAGAGTCATTCAAGAAGCCTTTAGAATTTCAGTTTAAAAACTGTTATCTAGCACGTTAGTTATTAACTGTTTTCAAACACTACGTTCTAACATATATGACTATAAACACAGGGTACCTTGGTAACACAACTCGAAGCAAAGAACAACGAGGGTAAGAACTCGAGCCGATACCATGACGAAGCTGGCCAAGAGAAGCAGTTCGTTTGAGGTGGATAAAACTGATGTCTGATAAGATCAAACTCTTCGTCGTTTTCTTTGATCGGTACTGACAAACTGTGAAGTGAGCGTCGCTTGTTACGGGGACTGAAAGTCGGATTATATGCAATTTAAACGTGTTGTGTAAACAGTGATCGAAAATTAGCAAGAGATTATTTCGGGAAAGAAGCAATAACTTAGCGCAAAGAAGTTTGTTGACAGATGTAAACAGAAGGGCGTCCATCATCTGCGTTATTAACAGAAATGTTATTGAAAACTGTTTGAGGTAGCGGGATTCTTACGAGAATATAGACAGATGGCATGATAGTTTAATTAGAAAGAGTAGTGTAGTAATATAGATGAAATCAAGCACTAGTTTTATGGCAAAAGTGAAAACGAAAAGATTCTGTTTTATTCTATGTTAGAAAAAGACCCACAGGAGCAAAGGTAGGGAATAAAAAAATCAGGTTATTTAATGCCTAAGTTCCCGAAGATAATGTGAGGGCTTTTACCGGCGGATAGGTATGTTCGTTACTCTATAATGTTTTTTGTTCTCTTTCATTTGTTTTTTGACACATATGGCATCAAGTTACCCTCTAAGGACGGGGTGTAAAACTTTGGGTCTTCTGATAATTAACCTTATCAGCTACAATATCGCGAATTTAAACCGTGATTTAATCGATTTATTCTTAAATTAATTTAGCAAATTATCATACAAAAGTAATCATCTGCGGTGAAATAGCCTGCGTCACAGACGGACTATAACTCCCGGTAATAACCGTGGGTTATAGTCCGTCTGTGACGCAGGCTACGGTGAAACAGCCAGCTACCGATCTAAGGCACCGATTTTGACAGCATACTTATGAGAGCTAAGTACAGTGAGTAAAATTAATGGAATATGTCTATACTGTCAGTCTTCCTTAAAATGTTTACAAAGCTTTTAATCTGCTTTGTTAACTTTCAAAGAAGCTCGTGATTAACAATTATTTTCTTCACTTCAGGTCTAAAAGGCAAGAATTGAATCCAAACAAGTGTGCCGGGATTAACAAAGGTTCCATTTAGGAAAAGATTTTGTCAATAGTAACTTCATACGCGACTCCCGGGGGGTGGGGGTGGGGTTGAGGGGGGTACTCTAAACATTTTTGGCTGGGGGATGTGGCGCTGGGACTCTGAAACCCTTACCCTAAACCAGATCCAGTTCAGCTGCAATTTGCAACCCTATACGTAACTAAAGAACAAAAATCCCTACCCTATCCCAGACTCTCTATTTTCCAGACTCGGTCACTTTCCAGCCGAAACAAAATCTTTTATGTGTACAACAACAACTAAAACACTGTTTTTTACTGAGTGTCAAATCCCGAGAAAACTAGTCTAGACTAAATTCGTCAAGCAATTGATCAGTTTTCTGGAAAATGAGAGTAGCTCCCCGCCCCTCCCGAGGGGGAGAGGGGTTTGTACACCACAATAGGCAATTGAGTACAGACTCCTCTAGCCTTGTATTTGAATAATGACACTTCATGCAATCCACAAAATAAACAGCACGACACGAAAGTACTGCTCAGTAGCTTTCATTTCAATGGTCATACTTTAGGATTTCATCCACAGACGCAAAAGTTAGAATCACCTTGTACAGCATAATAAACAGCACCACACGAAAGAACTGCTTAGTAGCTTTCATCCGGAATGGTCACACTTTAGGATTTCATCCCCAGACTCAAAAGATAGAATCACCTTGTACACAGCATAACAGTACCACGGGAAAGTGCTGTTCGGTGGCTTTCACTTCAAATGGCAACACTAACGAAATTTATCCTGATCCACATAAACTGAAGAGTAGCATTAAACATTGCTAATAAAATAATAAAAATAAAAAAATGAATAGTCTTTATTTACCCTTGGCAGTGGGGGTATTAAACTTCATAAAGGAATAATTTAAATTGAAAATAACATGGTTAAAAATTCCAACTGGCAGGAGGCAGACCAGCTGGCTATTTACAAGCGTGACCGAGGAGTTGAACTCAGGGACTCTATTCAACGGCCAACCTCTATTAAGCGGCCAGTTTTCAAAGTCCCGAGGGTGGCCGCTTAATAGAGGTCCGACTGTAGTTCTATACAGTCGTGGAATATGAAAGCTCTTAATGAATTCATAGGCAAAGGTGAATTTTAAATGCAAGATTAAAGATATAGAATCTTTAGGATTAATTTCCACAAATACTTTTTATTCTTATCCGGCCATCTAACAAAATGTTTCTTTTCCCATCGCACAACTAATCCAATTTTTTGAAGTGACCGATAATATATAACAAAGAAATCTTCTTCAAACACCTTTTGAAGTGACAAGGGCTCCTTGCAAAATTTCAGTCTTGGGGGAGATAATGTATACTTCGAATTATTCACTTTAATGACATTACTCGATGTATCTCTTTTACCAGACCGACTGATAGAGAGATACGGCAATAGAAAACGAAACATTTTATTGGAACTGGCCTTTGTCTCTGAGTATTGTCGTTTCTTAATATAACAAAACAGCTGAACAATATGCACAGGAATAATCTAAATGATGAGAGATTTCCTGTGGTGGCCCCTTTTCATCAAAAACTACTGCTTCAGCTGCTTCGGCTTCGGAAGCGGCTACCGTCAGAGGCCGCTGTATTGAATCCATGAGTCGCGTAAATATCCTGGCAGATACTATCACTTTCATTCCTGTTCCTTCCCCTTGCGTTGTACGTGCCGATAATGTTCTGTGTTGTACTTCCTGCACATGCATTAGCAGTCCGATTTTTTTTTGTTTTGGACTTGAATCGAATTGGTCTATCCTTCAACAGTTGTTTTAAAACCGCTGTGGTCATGTTTGCTGCTGGCCCTGTTTCATGCCTTCAATTTTTCCCTGCTTTTCCATCTCCTCTGCCTCCTCGGGTTTCCTTTGCCGCATGGCCCTCAAGTCGCCTACGATGTCCTTCAGGAGCCCATGACTGGTCATTCTATTTCTGCAACTGTTTCATTGTTTAGTTAAAGAATCTATACTGTCTTCACCATGGAGTTATGTCAATTTTCTACACCAACTGGTAAGACCCCAAAAGCTTCTTTGTTATTTTTGCGTTACTACATGTAAGTTTTCGGCGTAAGCTGCTTACAATGACATCAATGAGTAAAAATTGCATGGACTATTGGAGTCAGTCATTCATTACTTATTGAGTATTGCCACTCAAGATTACCCATGGATTACTCGTTGATTACATTGATGGCATTGACTTGTTACGTCTAGGCGCTTTTTTGCGAGCCCGAACTGTTTTCGGGAGTTTTGAGAAACGCACATCAGGAACAAATCATTTGCTCCTGTAACTTTAAATTTAAACTGCCTCCCAGGTGGACACTCAGTCGTGGTTCCTGTCACATACCAACGCTACAGCCTCCTTGTCGATGGGGGCTTGGGGTCGAGCGCGATAAAGTGAGACGTCCTGGGGCGAATCTTCCCGATCAATTCAACGAGTGACGTCACATATGATCGCGCGCCAAGGTAATCTCGTACCCAGATCTCCAACCGACTGAGATCTGGGTACGAGATTAGCGCCAAGTAAGACTGGGAACGAGGCTGCAAACGCTACATTTTGAAACTTTCTTAAGCGGTCACTTTATTGGGGGTGTCCATTTAGTTGAGGTTCGACTGTATCGGTCAACACGAGACAACTTTCCTCAGACACGTTATTTGAGTAATAGGATTCTGTTTATTAAGAGAGAAAAGCGTTCAAATAAAATAAAAGGTAAGTCAAATGAGATAATGAAACGTTATCATATTGGTTGAAATCGTGGTGATGTAACATGGCGATATAACATTTTGTTACACGTAAAATACAATACACCCTTTATCTTCACAACACTGAGCAGCGCCACCAGTGGCCTGGTAACTAACTTCATCTGGATCAGGCGTGTGGACGCCCTCAAAACATACCCCACAATCCTGTTCGGTCGCAGTGCTCAGTTTGTAGTCCCAGGCCCCTTTCAAAGTGAACGCGGTCAAACACAAGCTACATTTAAAATTAGCTCCTTGAGAATTTTGGGATATTTTCCAAACGTCTTTCTCAGGATGATAGAGAGTACAGCGTTTCCTTCCGTAGTGGGGGTCGTACTCCTTGTGACAGCGAACACAATGAACCGTGTCAGCGGTAAACTTGCTTTTCGGAAGTAATGTTCTTAAGGCCATGATTGTTTCAGGATCTTTTGCTTTCAAATTGTGTTTTAAGATAGCGTGAAGCTTCAATGGATCAATCGTTTTAAGAACACTTCTTAATCGATGATATTCTCTTTCCATTTCACCTTGCGATAGATTACTTTTGTTGCTGACATGGTCTTGACTCTTCACCTCCTTATGAGTAAAATGGTCGCCATTTTGGAGAGGTTGAGTGAAGCCTGGGTACGAGCCACTAGTACTGCTATCCGAGAGACTGGAAATAGAATATGCTTCAGCTTGAGCGACGTCATCAGAAGATGACGAAGAATCCATAAAATGCACTTTTTTTTTTCTTTGTTTTCCGCCAAGGAGAATTTCCTCTGGTTGTTGTTCGCCATTCATTAAATACCCTCCATTTTTAAACTTAGAAGCGTCTGCTTTCAACACCATGACGTTCCCAAACTTCTCGATTATAAACTCTTCAGTTGGAAAACCATTTTTCCCAGGGAATTGTAATTCGTTATTTTGTATTTGTGTTTTCTCCAGGTAGTCAGTGTTATCGTTGCAGTAATGAACATCATTTGGCATTTGCTTTTCACATCCGGGAAACTGCAGATCCTCTTCGTCGTAACTCTCCCCAGGCTCCAAGTCGTCCTCAAATGAGGAGCATGTGCTGCACGAGCAGCAGGTGGAGCAGCTACATTCTGATCCTAAGTCATCATCTGTAAAGTTATCATGATCGTATTCGCTATTGGATGTTAAATCCTCGTCATTATGGTTAAGTCCCTGTTCCCCTACAATGGCGCCTTCCATTGCGAGTTCACTTCGGTCCTTGGGTATACTTTCAGACCACTTTTTTATCCTATAGATATGAACATGATAAAGGTGATTAATCATAAACTCATTATTCAAGACACAGATAGCTACTCCGGGGAGGGTACTCTAAAACGTTTTGGCTGGAGGTGTGCGGCTGGGACTCGGAAACCCTTACCCTAAACCAGACCAAGTTCAGCTACATCTTGAAACCCTATACTAGACTAAAGACTAGTGACTTTCAACATGCGACCCTGAAGAAGGCAGTACTGCCGAAACGTCGGTGAACATAAACCGAACTTAATAGCGTTAAAGAATACCAAAACCTTTTGTATCACCTGAACAAAACGCTACGCAGTTTTAACAATATTATCTAAAGACCAAAAATCCCTACCCTATCCCGGACTCGCTATTTTCCAGAAACTCGGTCAATATCACAGTCCAACCAAAACAAAATCTTCTGTACAATATCTTCTGTACAACAACAACTAAAACACGTTTGTTTCTGTTGTTTTGATAGTCAGTTCCCGGGAAACCTAGTCTAGACGGAATTATTCAAGCAATTGATCAGTTTCCTGGACAATTATACCCTATTCTAGACCAAACGTCTCTGATTTCTATACCCTATCCCAGACTGACCTTCTTGAAAACTATACCCTTCACAGCGGCACATACCTATATAGCTTATATGTGGGAGTATCCCAACCCCTACCGGTAGCTAGTACCATCATCCAGTTAGCTCAGTTGGTAGAGTACAGAACTGGTAAGGCCGGTGCCTACTAATACTGACCGAAGTATTTTTGTGTGGTTTAAGACTATGCGGGGAAAGCAGATCGTAGCAAGGGCTATTGAAATCCAAAGAGAAAATTGGGGGAAACCACGCATTTTTCAGAGATAATTAAGCAACAATTAATATAAAAAACAGTAAAATACAAAGCAATGTATGGCGTTTTTTTTTTTTTTTTTTTTTTCAAATAGAAGCTTTATTATCTCTGAAAATGCATGGTTACTCCCAATTTTCTTTTTGGATACCAAGAGCACTTGTTAAGTTCTGCTTTCTCCACATAGTTTTAAACCGCGCAAAATATCCCTGTATTATTAGGCACCACGTATAGGACACCTGAGTATCTCGAGATGCACAGAA
This sequence comes from Pavona decussata, assembly GCF_977016875.1. Taxonomy (NCBI): domain Eukaryota; kingdom Metazoa; phylum Cnidaria; class Anthozoa; order Scleractinia; family Agariciidae; genus Pavona; species Pavona decussata. The sequence goes on from NW_028145452.1 coordinate 969,577, forward strand.
CGTATGCACAGTAACAAAATTAGGCACCGTCCTCAAGCGGGAGGTCGCAGGTTGAATCCCAGCCGGATCGATAATCAGGTTCCTAAAATTAGGGTGGAGAAGGCGCTTGCTATGTTTCAGTTTAAAAACTGTGAGTGCCAGTTAGACCTTCAAGTGGCTTTGGCGACCACGTAGAGATGGTGGTTCTGAACTTCAATTTCGCAACGTAAATAAACCACTGTGGGCATAAAGAATGTTCAGAAACTGTGACCACCGAGTGTGAGTGCAAGAATATGTTCGACTTGCAGTGACAACTCTGAAATGCTTCTGGCAACATGGGACCACAACTCTTTATAACAGTTAGAAGTCAATAGGATTTTGTTAAGTGTTTTAAAACCCTTCAACTTCTACTTAAAAACCGTAGAACTAGGAAATAATACGAAAGACGGAAAACATCCTGTGGGGAGGCGTGGGGAGCAGGGAGGTGTAGCGGTAAGAGCACTCTCCCCTCCCACCAATGTGGCCTGGGTTCGATTCCCGGACTCGACGTCATAAGTGGGTTGACTTAGTTGACAGTTGTCGTCCTTGCTCCGAGAAGTTTTCCTCCGGGTACTCCGGTTTTCCGCTTTCCTCAAAAACCAACATTTCCAAATTCCCAGTTACTGTTCTGCGTTGAATACACTGACACTTAAATAAAGTGATTTTATTTTGCCCAAGACACAGAGGTTGAACATTCCAACTATAGTTAAATTTAAAGTACAGTCTGCGACCGTAGCCGCCCGGCTAAAAATAATATTGATAACTGACCAATATCTCAGTTGTCAGTGACGTTTCTGGTGGCTACAGTGTTTCTATATCTGCATGACCTTTACTTATATATAACAGTGGCACTTTTCTTCAGAAGACTACAGATTAGTTTAGCTGCCTTGAAGACAAAGATGTTTTGTGGAATTATCAAAAATAACAAAATCTGTGCAATATACGACGTGACGCCTGTGGAAAAGGCCACAAAATCTACAGTGTTTCTATTTCTGCAAGACCTTTACTTTACTTATATATAACTCTCAAGTGAACTTGTTAAAATCAATATATCTAAGTGACACTTTTCTTCAGAAGACTACAGATTAGTTTAGCTGCCTTGAAGACAAAGATGTTTTGTGGAATTATCAAAAATAACAAAATCTGTGCAATATACGACGTGACGCCTGCGGAAAACGCCACGTAGCTCCGCTATTTTTACTTATATAACGAACGCTTTGATAACGTTGTCATAGGGTGAAGCTTCAAGAACCTTTCTACTTTCTCTCAAAAGTAACAAATTTTAAGTTGTCGAAAAGAACTGCACTCTTTCGCCCTACACTAAATATCCGACGTGAAATAGAAATAGCGTTTCAATATTACGCTCGAAGCTTCGCGCAGCTTCAGTATTCCTAACATCATAAAAAAACCAACAAGTACTTTAAATATTGCAGGATAAACTTATAAAATCTCGACGTTTCGACGTCGCCATGACGCCATTCGGTCAAGAGAAAGATAATTATTCAAATAATTATCTGTCTCGTCGAGATTTTACATGTTTATCCTCCAATGTTTACAGTTCTTTGCTTCAGCAAATCTCACTTGACAAGTCCTTTGTTATTTATAACTGACAAAGGCAAAACACAGCTTAGAGCCACGCTACTTCACTAAGAAGTAACGTTTTTAGCAGACCTCGTATCGAACTCACCGATATAAGATCTACTCCAACATGTAGTCTATGCAAAACGACTATCCCGTACAAATGGAGTACTCCAAGCCCAAGATTAAAATTAAAGAAAAATAAGAAAATTCTTTAGGTCAAAGATTGAAAAACAAACAGCGCCATAGGAAAGTACCGCTCAGTAGCTCTCATTTGAATGGTCACCCTTTAAGATTTAATCCACAGAGTCAAAATATAGAATCACCTTGTATAGCATAACAAACAGCACCACAGGAAAGTACTGCTCAGTAGCTTTCATTTGAATGATCGCACTTAAGGATTTTATCCACATACTCAAAAGTTAGAGCCACCTTGTGCAGCATAATAAACAGCACCACAGGAAAGTACTGCTCAGTAGCTTTCATTTGAATGGTCACACTTTAGGATTTCATCCCCAGACTCAAAAGATAGAATCACCTTGTACACAGCATAACAGTACCACGGGAAAGTGCTGTTCGGTAGCTTTCACTTCAAATGGCAACACTAACGAAATTTATCCTGATCCACATAAACTGAAGAGTAGCATTAAACATTGCTAATAAAATAATGATAATAAAAAAAATGAATAGTCTTTATTTTCATCCACAGACTCAAAAGTTAGAGCCACCTTGTACAGCATAATAAACAGCACCACAGGAAAGTACTGCTCAGTAGCTTTCACTTGAATGGTTACACGTAACAAAGACTCAAAATTTCGAGCTATCTATTGAGCTAAACAGAATCACAGCACAGCATTACTTAATACTTAATAGAGTTAAAAGTTAAACCACCTTTTGTAGCAAACACACTATAAACAGAACCACAACACAGTATTGCTCCAGTGACAACTTTCGTTTAGTGGGTCACACATTAGGATTCTGTTTACGGCATGACCTTTGTGAATAAAAAATTTGTTTACCAGACTTTTTAAATCCTCTTCATAAACGTTTAGGGCCAAGTCACGGTTACCTACCTCGCTTCAAGATATTTTTAGGTGATTCCGAGTTGCTTCCTCTCAGACCATCATTGAACGAGTCTTAGAAACTAAATGTTATCGCTTACGACTTCATTTCCCTTCGTTTTAAACTGATATTGCTAAGACATCGATATTGTTTGACTTGTGTGCCATGACAAAGTTATTTTTGCATGTCTGGTTTGCCTTCTAGAAAGAATTTTTCCGCGATAATTTAGTGATACAGCTCCGACCTGCACATAGTCTTTTCCTGTA
>NW_028145452.1:975000-1007500 GCF_977016875.1 Pavona decussata
ATTCCCACTTCAACTATAACTGCTGTATTTGAAACTGAAAGGATGAAGAATAAAACGTATAAGCCAGTTAGTTTGCCATTACCTTTACAGAAGTTAAAGAAAGACGCACATCGTCGAAAGGTCATCAGATCGTTGGAACGCTCAATTCAGAGCATTGAACAAGTGGGAAACTTGATAAGCAATTTGAAGGCGACTTTGTTACCTATGATAACACGCTGCCGGCCAGACGTTTGGGGTTAAAATTTGAAGTGAAGGGCACAGGAAGAAATATTTCAAGTACTGAACCATGACTTTAATCAAATTGATGAGACTTTATCTTTTAATTTAATTACCTGAGTAGTTAATCCTTTTTTCGAAATCACGAACAGCAAGCTCAACATCAAGAGTTGCGATGCCACAAAACCTTTACAGCTGTATATGTCATTTAAGTACGTGCCTTCCACTTAAACAATCGAAACGTGATGCAGTGCTTAAGGGTCATCTATTTTTGCTATTTCCAAAGCAATTCCTGTCCGCTTTTGCTCCTGGCGATCACGCTTCTCTTTTGTACGCCATGCGGGCCTATTTTAAATGTACATTGAGCAAAATTCCTAAGAAGGGTAAAAACAATCAGTTTTCGCAATAGCAGCAAGCTATCTTGCACTATTAGGAGATATACCATTGAAAAGATAAATTTATATAGGAAAACTGTCATCCGCAGACTCAAAATAAAGTCGTAAAACAATATCACATGACCCATGTTTTAAAATGGAAACCGAAGCTGTAAAAGTCATTATTTCTCTATTTGTTATTGTAATCTTGTTATATCTTAAGAGTTATTCTTTAAAACGGAATGGCTTCCAGCCGAGAAGCACATGATATGATCCATATATCCTGACAAAGAAGGGTTGAGACTTCTTTCATTGTTCGAATAAACAATTTGAATTTTAAGTGCACTAAGAAAGCTAGCTGAAAAGGAATTTCTCACTTATTCTCGAAAAATTAGAGTAAAAGACACCGCGTTTTAACCAAATATTCAAAGCTTCCGGCCAAATGTTTCCAGTTCGTCGTCAGAAATTGCCGACCAATTACTGTTCTGTGTTTAGCCGTGCAGGTCCTCATTTCGTTCAAAACAATACCCCAAAAGATATATTCTCTATTTTTATCAAACACTTATCAGTCCATTGTAGAGAGACGTCACTGGTAATTAGTTTCTACCCATTTCGACGCAAACGAGCAATTAGCCACCCATTAGCATTCTTCTGTAGAAAAAAGAAGCCGCAATATTTCGTTCAAACCGCGCACTTGTGTTAGCACAGCATTGAAGCGCAAGGGTGCGTGATAAAAAACCTCAACACCCCAAGCCTTAGTTTGGTTAACACAGTAATAATTAGACAACAAAATGACCTATCAAGCTGTTACAATCGGTCCAGTTGAGCACGCATTACTGATCTCCGACCAAACAGTATTAAATGTTGTTTTACAGATCAGTGGTCAAATACAGTTGTTCTCTGTCGGCGATAGCCTTACGGGCTCCAGTTAGTTTAGTTTCCACGTGAATTGTTTAATGGCCTTTTACCGGTCGGAAGTTCGAACTGAACTTTGTGACGATGGCTTGCCTTGGCATTATTTTATAGTATTCAATAATTGCAATAATTCTGTTGAGATAGTCAACTAAGTTTTAATTAAAAATAAGTTTGAAATACGTCGAATAGGGCAAGGTCTTGTTTATAAATACGGTTATGTTCTAGAAACTTTCTCTTCCAACTTGAAAGAATATGGCGGAAGCTACACTTGTCGCGAAGGTTTAATATCTTAAGGTTCGTACGTTTCTTTTGTAACACTTCTAATGCTCAAAACTATTATCAATCATCACTTCAATAAAAGCAGAACGTAATGAGGAACACGAGTTCACCGGCACGAAACGTTCGCAAAATTCTTGTCGCGATCGGCTATGAAAAGATTCACGAAATAGGTACAATAAACTTGATATTCTGAGTTACGATAGTTGATTCATTAACTGTAAGTACATTGTGGAGCCTACGTTTCCCTACACGCAGTCTGTGTTACTCCCAAATTACAGGTTGGTCGAACCTTCATGGTATATATTTAAGTTATCGAAGCATGTGCCTTACCTTATTCTCGTCGGTTGTAAACGCCGTCGACTTATGCTCCCTTGTGTTGCAGTCTAATTACGTACGAGAGTTTCCGAATGAGCTTAACACCACGACACTAAGACCGCGCGATGTCTATTTAGCGAACACAAAGCAGATCCGATATTGTCAGCAGCGCTTTAGGAAATGTAAACTTATAGACTGACAAAGTATTCTTGAAATTCAAAAATTCTGAAGTGCTGGTGTGTTATATCGGTAAACACAAACGAGTTTTTAAGCGGTAAAACAGAAAGGGCTTGGGCAGAACGCAGCGATGTATGACTAACGCCCATTTTCCTTTGACAATAAATAACAAAAGAAAGCACGATTTATTTATGGTTACGTGTCGTTTTGTTTTTCACGAGGCAGCCAGTGGGAACAAGGACAAAACACAATTAGCAACAAGCCACAGATGTAAATTAAGTTAGCTCTGTGACTTTCAGATTTGAACTAATGATTAAAACGTATGTTAGTGTTTCGAAGAACTGTGTGTCGTATACATGCCATTGGGAATAATGTTTGGCAAAGTTTTTGTTTCACTTTAACTTCCCATGGCCTCTGTTCAGAACTGTTCAAACAATTTATCGGAGCAAAACAATAACTGGCAAAGAAGAACATAAAACTAACTTAAATTTTAATCACAAAGAGGGTTATCTCGACTGCGCAAGACAAAAAGGTCACATGTTCTCGAAAGATTACTTTGAAAAGTCACGTCTTAGTATTAATCTGAACTCTTTGATAAACTTTGATGCCAACGCAAACACGTTAATTAAGATATGTTTGCCCTAAAGCTCAGCTAATCTATAAGCATCCCGCCATTTGCGCAAAATATTTCAAGTTTTCCGATTTCCTCCGTATGACGCTACTAAACCACTGTAGAAAATACAATCGTCGGAATTTTGCGGTTTCATCCATTATCTGTGAAAACCATTTAGCGCTCTTTAATTACCTGTTCCGCTCAGTGCGTAACAATAATGTAAACAAACACACTGCTTGCGGTTGTATAGCCAATAGCGTATTGAAAATGTCCCATAGCGATGATAAGAATCGACTGATCAATTACTTGCTATCTAAACAAGCCACTAATAGGCACGTTTGACTGACAGATGATTTATTGTCGGCTTTCTTCGAAATTCGTTCGATTTGATTCGTCATAGAAAAATACGGCATCTTGAGAATACAGTGATCAATCATAGGTTGTCAGAGATCAAGTGCTATTGGAATATATGTCGCCTTTATCAGTTTTATTTTTATTCCATTTGAACCGCCTTCACAAAAGACTCTCACCTTTAGTTTCATATAAACCAATAAAGAAACCTTCCATTTTCAGCCGGAAATCTCTAATGTATGAGGTCAGAATAACAATGAATTTCAAAGAACTTCTGTGAACTCAGAAAGGACCTCTTCCACAAAAAAAAGTGAATTTCCGAGTTGTCTTACGATTCAGGGGGCCGGCGATCTAGCTCGATTTGGATGGAATGCTATGATTTTGTAAGTTTGAGTATATTATTCCTAATAGCTTCCGTGATGTTTAAAGGAGTAATGTTACGGAGATTTTACTGTATGTTTGCCAAAACTGCTAAATTATAGTTTGACATAGAACCCCTTCTTAAACGTGAAATCGCTGTTCGGTGCACCGGGAAGAAAATATGAAATGACTTCTCCGAGAAACAAAAAAGTAAAATCTGTTTTTAGCGATTTCTATGGTGATTTCTCCTAAAAGCACAAGAGAAACTTGAAAAAACTGGCCAATTTGTTTGCAAGTTGCAACCATTTCCATCCTAGCCACCCGCAGCCAAAGATGATTGATAGTTTGTGTGCACTAGTAGGGCTATTTTTAGACAAAAATGTTCCATTATTTTAACGTCTCCATCGATGCAAATATGTTTTTCCGCTATTCAAAGTACCACTAACCAAAATACGCATTGAATGCGTTATGGAGTGCGAGGCCTACTAAATCTTTCAGGACTTCATATTGATTTGAAGAGGGTTTGTAAAGAAAAAAAAAGCTAACTCTGTTTTTTTTTATAAGAACCTTTTTATAAGAACGTTGAGGCTGAGATTAACCAAAATTTTAAGAACGTATTAAGAACGTTCCTCAGGCTGAGACTCGATTAAGAACGTTTTATTTTGCTAATCTGTATATAAAATCAAGGTAACAAATGTAATGGTGACACACATCTCGGTTTGTCATAATCAGCAGTTCTTGATACCATTTCTCAAGCAGCACGTCCGCATTGATTTACTGAAATACATGTAGTATATACCATGTAATTTAAGAACAACTCAGCTCCAAAATTAGACGTTCTTATAAAAAAAAAAAAACAGAGTGTAGCGGGAGGGAATATTTGATGACTCTTTAGGCAAAATGAGAAAAATTAAGATTTCCGATGATTGAAAGTTATTTAAGGTTATGATAACTGAACAGCGGGGTACAAAAAAGCAGTCTGCTGTAATTTAAACCCGATTGAAGTGTGCTCGCCCAGTGGTGTATGGTCTGATCGCGAGAAAGAAAATTCAGTCTTCCTCTCGTATTTCCTTCTCTTCTTCTTCCGTCCCGTATTTTTATTTTCCTAGCATTTTTCTCATTTCTTTCTAAAATCACATACGAATAACCATACCCTCTAAAACCTCGTTTTCAAACCAAGGCAGTGAAAATCCTTTTCTGCGTTCCTTCAGGCTATGAAAACCAGGAACGCGTCTGGTCCTGGTCTGGTAAATCACATAACATTGTCACGAACGCTTGAGTCATTCCTTAGATCAAGCACCTTTGTGAGTCTTTGTAACCAATAAGAGCGCGACAATCTGATCATTAACGTGATTTTCAATTGAGTGTCGAAAGTAATTTCGTATTTGTTTTAGTTTCACTTTACTGCGCTCTGTGATTGGATGGCAAATTTGGCGCCACTTTCTCAACCAATGAGAGGCCAAACCAAAACCAACCGTGACTTGCTCGCAGGCGTTTTCCCGCGCTTGACGCCAGCTAGCGTCATATATTTGCTTCGAATTCTGATTGGTTCATTGTCCTGTTTACGTCTGTTGTGATTGGTGGTTTCACGACACTCAAGGGAAAACCTCTCTAAACACACATATTCTGCAATCCCACTAGGCGGGGAAACCTCAATCTTCGTCACCGACAACAGTATCCTCAGGACTAGACACACGCAAACGATCAAACCACGCAAACTGGCAATGCAAACTAAAATTTGCCTCAATAACTTGAATATCTCTCGCCAGTCTCCTCTCGTCCGACATGCCTTCGTGCGGACACGTGCCATTTAGGATTTTCAGAGCAAGGCTTGGGTTCGAATTGATATTCTCGTGTAAAGCCTCGATAGTCAAACTGTGGCGAAAAAGGACACAATTTCTCAAATGGCTCAATGTCAGTGATATCATATGAGACTGTCGATCCTGGGGCACTCCGATGGAACACGCTAGATACTAACCAGAACTGTCTCATAGCTCTTGGGTAAGATCCGTGCAAGCTTAAGTACTTCATGCACAAGTCCGTTGAGAAGAATTTCTGATTCTTTCCCGCGCTTTTGTGAATGATGCGCTGGTTATCCATAAAATATGTCACATTTTTAGAGCTTTCACTCATCCAAAGTGCCACAGCTTGGTCACCATACGGCGAACACAGAAGCGTCGTGTTCCTTTTATCCAAGACTTCCTCGATCAAATCACGTGTCAGGATAAGCCACGCTTCATCTACACGAACGATTTTAGGTCTGCAGTGTACAAAACCCCAATAGAGCGCTTCCTTGGGACGGAAGTTCAGCTCATACAACAGTCTATCCAAACAAACGAAATGATCATCATCGATTCGCAGGAAGAAGTCAAACTGATATTTCTCATACGACCATTCCATTGTTTGAAGGAGCCTTTCTGCGAACGCTAACTTATCTACCATCAAAGAGAGAAGAGTTGTGTAAGTACAGGAACACCATGAAATCATGAAATTTGGTACAAATCACCCTCTGCAGAAAAAATATAAATCGATGTGGTGGAGGGATGAGAAAGAAACAGGGAACCCAATGAGAACGGTTAGGCTTAATAGTTTTAATGTAGTGACACAGGGATACCCGAAAAAGAAAAAGAAAACAAAACAAAACAAAAGAAATCAGGGATCGAGCCTGCGACCTTTCGATTACTAGTTCAGATGGAGCGACCTGCACCGTTTGCAACGTCTTACATGGTTTGCCGAAAGGACAAAAGACCGAACAACAGGACATTGTTCCCAGCCCTAAAAAAACAGTGCAGCTACAGGTTATCAGGGTCCAGTGAAAAAGTGCAGGTCTACTGGTTCGGATGACCCAGCCATTAAACTAGCATACTGCTTGGATTTGAATGTCCATGTCTGGCATATGCCGTAACGGATTAAATCTTTGCCTCCTGTGTTCCCTGGTCGTTTTCTGCTCTTTTAAGCCATATTTGAGTTCCCAGGAATTGAGTGAGTAACGGCTCACACAAGTTGATCTGTTTGGATTTTTTAGCTAAAAATCTAAGTCGTGGGGAAGAAATTCTCATACAGGACGCAGAATCTTAGTCCCTGAATTTACGATCTGTTTTTGGCTTTCCGAAAATGCTACCTTGTCTTGCTTCGCTCTTTGAAGGTCACATAAAGTTGCCCATCCAATCTAGTACCGGCCCACAGTTTTCATTCTCTTTGGCCAGCGGTTGGTCTATAGGAGAATCGAAAAAGATTAAAGTTTTTGATTGGCTGCCCCGTAAAGGCTCTTATTATTTTACCGCAGAAACCCTGAGGTGAAAAAATTCCAGTACAGCAGAACTAGCCACTGAGAACCTGGGGAAGCTGGGTACGAGATTCATTTGCTGCTGGCCGTGTTACTTTTTTTCGTGCACACCTTTTACCAAAGAAAATTGTAGTTTTTTCTTTACAAATAAACCCAAATTTCTGAGGCAATTCAGGTCTATCTTCCGAACATATGTTCTATCAAAGTGGGCCGTTGAGTGACCCTGACTGAGAAATACTCAGCAAGCGCTGCAAGTCAAATGAAAACAGGAGTTCATGTTGGTCGACTTTTGACAGCAGCCAGACTTACCTTCAAGCGACAGAAACACCAAATCATCATGTTCTTGGCTTTCTTTCAAAACAGCGTTCTTTGTTTCATTATCCAACCCGGCTTCATCTGTGAAAAAAACACAGCAGACTTCATCTGTTCTTTGTTTACATTCAGTAAACCACGTTTCCCTTATGGCGTCCCTTCTCGTCCTCCTCGCAGCGTGCGTAAGAACTGCCACGAACAAAATAAATTTCTTCTGCACTCTTTGTTGAAAGAGATAACCTTCGCTTGCCTCAGGTGAATTAAAGTACAGAGCCTCTTGAATCCTGGATTTTGACGTGTCCAAAAGCGAGGGCCAGTTGGCTATCACCATTATTAACAATCCTTCAAAAATCGCCAGGCATAGTAACACTAAAGACAGAACCCAACGGGAAGCCATTTTTATGATTTTTGAAGAGATTCCATTCCTCTCAACGGCGAAACGCGTATTCGTCGCCAAGTAATATACTTGTTTCAGTTCAACTGGTTAAAAGACGAAATTCAAATATACCAAAATTTGAATTATTTTCATGATACGTGTTTCGCACTATAAAATGGTATCTGGGTAACCGGAAGGCGCGCTAACGAATTGTGTGATGGAGATCTGATCGGACTTAGAATTTGGATTCAGTTGTGTTTGAAAAACCAGAATTTTCTTTGGTGAAATGCCGCCTAACTAGCTCTCGTAACATGGGAAAATTAATTAATTCCTCTTGTCTTCAGAAGGAGCAAAAGTTTCATCTGGTTTGCAAATTTAAAAGGTCAGCTAGCATTTTCGGAAAGTCAACATGTCAGAAATTCGCGTCCCTAAAATAATTTTCTGCGACTTAACCGGTCAACTAAAAAACCGAATAGATTAGACCGTGTGTTTGCGCACACAATTTTAAAAATGATTACGTTAAAGGCCATGAAGCGAAGTAGGAAAACAAGAAACGGTATTCCAAGTATTTTGCTTAAATTTTCTCGTTGCTGGGTAGACGTGGAAGAGAAAAAATACTAACAATTTCAATGACTCGAAGCTTCTGTTGAAGCATAAATTACGCCGCAAGAATATCGAACAGAACAAATAAGTGGACAGTTTTTAATTTACATATTTGAGAAACTCGATAAAATTCAAAGAGACCAGTTTTGCTCACTGATACAGTCGAACCTGTATTCAGCGGTTACATCGGGGAATCAAGTGACCGCTTAAAACAGTTTGCACAGAATACATGTCAAACACAATAAAGACACCATTTAAGTTCACATTTGATAACTTAATGTAAAGTTTGTACACAATAGCGCTCACAAAATCACACACTCGGTTACGGAAACTGCCGCGATACAATGTTATGACAAAGGAGAACATGGTATAGAAAGATAGGGTATCATAAAATATTAATGCCAAGATCCTTGAGTCCGTTTTTGTAGGCTGTCAGAAATTCAAGTACCTGGCAGCTTTTTGTTGCTTAATTGTGTCAATAACAAAATGCTTGAAAATGATTGGTTCTTAACAGCCCATATTTATAGCTTAATTTTGCCATGTAACTCCAAAACTGTCCGATTACTAGAAGCTTGTAATCGGACAGGTCAAATCGGACAGTTAAAGAACCAATGAAAATCAAGTAGCAAATGCCACTAGCCAATGACATTTCACTACATGACACATGATAACCAATCAAAATCAATGACAAGCTGTACTTCAATTCCATTACTTTTAAACATTTCTCCCATTTTGTTCAAATATTGACGGACATGTATTTTAATTAAAAATATACTTTTTTAAAAAATTATCTTCATGCGGTCGGGCTTCCACATCCAGAGTTGAAACCAGTCATTTTTTTGCTTTGGAATCTATTTTCTTACGTTAATAAATATTCCAAGACTGAGATTCTCGCATTTAGACCCATTTGGCTAAAAAGTCACGTGATTTGAATTGGGTGTTTACATCATATTCAAGATGGCGGCCGCATGCGTTTGTTGTCGCAGCCATGTTCAGTGTTGTTCGTGTTTTTATTATGAGACTAGAAATTGGTCAAAAACTTTGACAAATTTCCCGAAAATTAGTCTTTTGACTTGTTCTGACTGGCTTGGTCAGGGAGGAAAGAAAAACGCAGGAGAAAAAAGCTACAAGTTCTTTCGTGAAGGATATGTCTATGATATCTACACGTGTGAGGGATCTGGTGTATTTTACGTAAAAGCTCGCTGCTATCGATCGCTTCGAAAGAGTGAAGACCCGCACTATTTAGTATTGATGTTAAAGGAGCAAGATAATAGGGCTGCAGTTTGCCGAGCTCATTGTTCTTGTAAGGGAGGGAGCGGTGGACACTGTAACCACATATTGGCATTGTTGTATCAGTTGAATGATCATTGTTGCTTAGAAGTTAAAGATATACCAAGCGATGTTAGTTGCACCAGTCGACCTCAGTCTTGGCATATCCCAAGAGCTACTTCCATCTGTCCTTTACCTGTGATGGCGACTCACTATGCACGTGCTGAAACCGATCGGGAAGAAGAACGGAAAAGAGCCCCTGTCAGATGTAAGTTGTATGATGCAAGAGGTCCCGCTCTAAGAAAAGGACTTCCAATGCACCATTTGATGGACCAAGTTAGCTTTTTAAAAGGAAAGGAAACACCTCCTCCGTTTTCTTATCTATTAAGCGATCAAGAACCAGGTTTATTAATGAATACAATATTTGGGAATGTTCCCCTTGGTGCTTGTCTGACATACCAATTACAAGACTTTGGTCGACCAAACACAACCTTTGTTTGTAACCACACAAGGGAAAATTGTATCACAGACAGTACTTCAGTACAGTGTTCTGAATTTCCTGCTCTTCCCACTGGCATTGATCACAATAATGTGTTTGATTTGTCTGACCTGGATGTGCTGAATCAACCTGAACTGTCTGCTTTTTTTGTTGACAATTTAATCATAAATGAAAGGGAATCTCATGCCTTAGAGAGGGGAACAGTCCTGCAAGGAGAATCATCTGAATGGCTGAATCAGCATAAGACCAGGCTCACTGCATCGAATTTTGGGAAAGTATATTCAAGAATCCACAGGCCCTCAGATTCAATGTTGAAAAGTATTTTTTGTGCGAAAGATTTGTCAAATGTGAGGGCTATTGCACATGGCAAGGGAAAGGAGAGGATTGCACGAACAATATATTCCAAAAACATGCAACAAAAAGTGCCAGGTTTTGCAGTATTTGATGCTGGGATTTCTGTACATCCAAAATTTCCTTTCCTTGGTGCCACCCCAGATGGGAAAGTGTTTGATCCATCATCAAACAGTAAATATGGATTGCTGGAGGTCAAGTGTCCTTTTTCCAAACGAGGAGATACTATTGATCAAGCAGCAGAAGACCCAGCCTTTTATATTGAAAAAATTGGGGCTAATTTTTACCTTAAGAAAAGTCATTCATATTTTGCCCAAGTACAAGGACAGTTGGCCCTTACTGGTTTACCTTGGTGTGACTTTTGTGTTTACTTGTCTGACTCGAATGAAATGTGTGTAGACAGAATCCAGTTTGATCCTGACTACTGGGAAAACAAGCTTCTTCCTAAATTGAAGAATTTCTTTTTCAATTATGCCCTTCCTTTTATTGTTGTGCAAGCAAAGACTGTTGAAAGCTGTTCACGAAACAATGAACCATTAGTTTTTGTAGTTAACCACACCTGACACTTAAGTACACTTTGATTTTAATGTAAGAAGTAAATAGTAACAGTCATTTGCTGAAAGTGGTTATAACTCACAAAACTAGTAATTATTACAAGAACGGTTTCTCTGTTGGTAAGGAACTGGTCATTACTTTTGAACAGGGGAAAGGAGGTTCCCTTTTTTGGAAGATAAAAAACTGCAAGCCCAAGTCCCATGGCAGAGCCGAAAAAAGATGACCCCCCATTTCTTTATTAGAATAATAGGGTCCCTACTCTAACCATTCTTCTAAAAATACTTTTGCCCACTTGTCTTTTTTCCCTCCCTCCTCTACATGAATAATGACTAGTGTCTAAAAAAAGGTAGTCAATTACACACTAGTGAAAATGTGTTAAATAGAAAAGGAGTGCTGTCTTTATTTTCTGCACCTTAAGAAAAAGGAGTTTTAAAATTGAACTGCAATTGTTGTGTTATCAAGCAAGAACCGGGTTCTGAAAATTTGAAAGTAAGCAAGCCACAGTCCATATTTGGTTAATGCATCCAAACATAGAGACAGGAATGACTGAGTGAAATATTCGAAATCTACGGACCTTACATATCGCCCTCTCCACATGTATGCGATGCCTTGCAATTGTTTGAGTCTTGACAACATCATCTTCTTCAAATCCAACTTTATCTTTAAGAAAGGGGGGAATGTTCAACTGTAAGTCAAGCTTTTTTAATTCATCCTGGATATCAAAACCTTTGTCAGCCATTAAAGAATCCCCCTTCTTTATTTCACTAACTGTTAGTTTCTTACGAAGAATATCTAAGAAACCAGACCTCTCGACTATTTGTTTATCACTGATGGATCCCTCATAAAGTTGAGATACAAACATGATTCCACCTTTGGGATCAACACCAAGAAGGCATTTCAATGTTGTGTGAGATTTGTATGTACTGTAACTTTCACTGTGCTTCTGAAGTGCACTCGGAACTTCAATCTTAAGTTCAGTTGCATCAATAATGCAAATGTTATTCGGATACTTTTCCAAGAATTCCACAGGTGCGTTTTGCAAAATAATATCCCTTTGTGGCCATATTTTGAGGCTTCCAAGTGTCACATATAGGTAGTTAATCCAGGTAAGGAATATATTATTAACCGTACTATCACTGATACCAAATCTTTCTCCTAGATCAATGATGGTCAAACCCATTCGAAGTCTCATTAAAACAAGAAGGTACTCATCCTCGACTGTCAGTTTATGTGCTGTAGGACGCGTGAAAGTAGACTCATTTTGTTCTTCTTGATCGTTCATATCATCTGGGTCATCAAGATCACCATCAAACAATCTTTCTGTATCAATGACACTGTTTTTTCTAGCCTCACTATCCCAGTAGATTAACAGTTTTCTATCTAGGTTCGGTAGTACAAACCGCAGCGTGTTCATAAACTCACCATGAGAACAGAATCCAGTAAAGTGAGTAAACAATTTTTCCTCTATCTTAGGTGTGATGCACTTTGAAAGCAAATGAGCTACAGAAAACTTATGTGAGCAGGGAATTCGCTCATAGTCGTCAGAGGTAGTGCAGATGTCATCCTCAAACGTCTGTGTTTTTCTGGAAACTAAAATTATGTCACTGTTTGTGTTTGTGACAACGTCTCCTTCTCCTTCGGATGCAGTGTCGGTTTCTTCCTCTTCCTCGGCCCTGATTGCCTCCAGCTTTTCCGTAACAGAACGCCGTTTTTGAACAACCTTATCTTTGTTCCATGCAAAGATAGAAGGCACTACACCATCTTTAAGTCGCTTTTTTACAGAGTATGGATTCACGAAGTCTTCAGTCACAAAGTGTTCGCCGCATATCTTAGTATGCCGATTTACCTTGAAATATCGAGGATCGCGTCTCATTTTCGTAATCCAAACAGATAGCATGGTCGGTGAATCAAGTGGTAAATTATGCCAGGAAATATCCTTTCGATCGGAACTATTATAGCACCCTCCAGCGCAACAGTAGTGAGGCATGGCGATTAATTTCTTCATCAACACGTGGAGGTTGTTTACATGTTATACCCAATTCAGGTCACGTGACAAATTACCGCGCGTTAGCCGAATTTGTCTATTGGCTCGTAATTTCAAATTTAAAATTGCTCGCCCGATTACTCCCTGAATTGTACTCCACTCAGTCCTATTACCGTTACATATTGAGTGGTTTCCTCTTAAAAGTGACCGTTTTAACCATGGTCAAGACAACAGAAACAACTCCTTGGAACTTAGTAAATTGTGACCGTGACCTTCGCCGCTCTCCATCGGGGTGGGGGTGGTGCAGAGTGGGCAGCGCTTCATTAGGTACGGAAATCGGCCAGCGATAAATTGTGACGGTTATTGGTAATGTAGCAACAAGCAGGAGAAAGTGAATATTAACGAGGTCTGGAAACTAAGTACAGTCTAACCTGTACAGGAGCCCATTGGGCTCCTGACCTGTATTAAAGAACAGTGTTTCCTATTTTTAGCCAAAAACATATTTGTAGTGATGGGAACATTAAAATAATGGTCCCGTTTTGTTAACAATTGCCCAGCCAATGCACAGAAACTAGTATTAACTGTTTCTGGCTGCGGATGGCTTGGATGAGAATGGATTGCAACTTGAAAAGATTGGCCAACTTTTTCAAGTTCGTCCTGTGCATTTTACAGAAATCGTTAAAAACTATAGTTTGTTCTTCCTCGGAAAAATCACTTATTAATTTCCTCCTCAGTGCTCTAAGAGAAATTTTATGTTGGAGAAAAGGTTCTTTGTCAGAAATTTGAATAGTTTTGATCACAATACAGAGAAATCGCCGTGACAGGAAGGACGGTGCCGCCTTTTGCTACTGCGCATACGTTCTGCGCATCTCAGGATGGTCGGAGAACCATTCTCGACCCCAGAGCCGCTCGGCTTTGACTACGTCATGAAGAGCTCTGGCCGGTCGAGAATGGTCGGAGAACCTGTAATTTATTGAAACTAAGATGCCAACTAATTAATACAAAGCTGTTTTTGTGCGGTTTACGACTATGAGGGAAAAGAAGATCTTAGCAAGGACTATTCAAATCCAAAAAGAAAATTGCGGGGCAACCACGGTTTTTTTTTTTTTAGAGATAATTAAGCTTCAATTTGGAAAAAAATGCCATACGTTGCTATGTATTTCAAAGCTTTTTGAAATTATTGTTGCTTAATTACGTCTGAAAATTGCATGGTTACCCTCAATTTTCTTGTGGGATTCAAACTGCCCTTGCTAAGAGTTTCTTTTCCCGTATAGTCCTAAGCCGTGCAAAAATACCTTTGTATCAGTAGACACCGTCCTTAAGCGGCACCATATTAAGCGGTCAGTTGTCAAAGTCCCGAAAATGACTTCCCTTAATTACTGTAATTCTGACCTCTATTAAGGACGGTGCCTACTACTAATAGAGAAGTATTTTTTGCGCGGTTTATGACTATCCGGGAAAAGCAGATCTTAGCGAGGGCTATTAAAATCAAGAAAGAAAATTGGGGGTAACCACGCATTCTTTTTAGAGATAATTACGCAACACCTACTCTAAAAAGCAGTAAAATACAAAGCAATGTGTGGCGTTTATTTCCAAATTGAAGCTTAATTTTCTCTGAAAAATGCACGGTTACCCTCAATTTTCATCTTTGATACCAAGAGCACTTGCTAAGTTCCGCTTTCTCCGCGCAAAAATATCCCTGTACTAGTAGGCACCACCCATAGGAAACCCGAGTATCTCGAGATGCGCAGAACATATGCGCAGTAACAAAAGCCTTTTCATCTACGTCCCCGCTACCCTCCCAACTGCCCATGCGCGAGCAAACTTCGCAGGCACAAGCTTTGTTATGAACAAAACCTCTGGCGAGAAAGACCAGTGAAGCAAGTTAACATTGTGTTTAAAGAAAATAAATATTGTCTGGAGCCCATGAGTCGGCTCCTGATATTGTAATATTGTGTTCTTGGGCTTCCCTCTCCTTTGATTTCAATATTTGGGGCGAATGATACACAATACAATAGCGTTTAACATTTCGTGTTAATCAACAAATGTTGAACGACATCTAGACTTGCTGTCACCATAATAAATCGCTTGATGGTTCGATTGAAATTCCGTTCAACAAAGTGTAAAAACGTTCAACATCAGGTTGCCACTTAAAAAACAAAATCTCCCCCAATGAAGCCAGCGATAAAGCGACAGAAATCAATTACTTTGTAGCTGCTTTTTGAAACATTACTTTTGCCAACATGGAAACCCTTTCCCAAACCAAGTGGCTACCCTAAAATAAAATTCCTTGACTTTTCACAGCCTTTGATGTAGAATTTAGTATTTCCCTGACTTGATAAAGAATTCCCTGACACTGAACAAAAAAATCTGTTTTTCCCCGGCCATCACGGCAACCCTGAACACAATGAATGTCCTACTTTCAACATTCAACATGACATGATACCTGTTGAACCATTTATCACTGGCTTCAGCTTTTTTGATGTTGTAGTATGAACAGGTGAAACAGACCCTTGAAGAAAAACAGCTCAGAAAATAGTCTATTTTAAACATTTTTATTAAACGGTACAAAGCCTTTTTCAAAGGTACGCACACTTTGACGTACATTGCTATAAATTATTAAGACAAATGATGTATTTCCTCAAATAATGACCGGGAGCAATTTGACCCTTAACTCTAATTATCAAGATGTAAATTCTCCTCACCGTTTTCATATATTTGTCATGGCACTAGTTGAGAGAATTTGTTTTAACAACAAGAAAACTTACGTTCGTTGTCATGTCCTGCAAAATTTGGTTAAGTAGTCAGCGATCTTGTAAGGAGAATTTAGATGCGGTTCACCAGTGGGGTTGACTTAAGAAAAGGGTTAACAGAGCGATTTTCAATTGACTGTTGTTAAACCAAAACCAAAGTAATTTCCTGGCCAATCACAACAGATGTAAACAGCACAGTCCGCCAATCAGAACTCGAAGCAAATACATGTAACCTGCGCCAAGCGCGGGAAAACACGTGCGACCAAGCACGATTGGTTTTGGTTTGGCTTCCCATTGGTTGAGAAAATGGCGCGAATTTTGGCAACCAATCATAGAGTCTAGTAAAGCAAAACCAAAGCAAACGCTAAATTACTTTCGACATTCATTTGAAAACGGCTCTATTACAGGGGATATTCAGCACAGGAGAGTATTTAAGGAAGTTTAAGGAATGTAAACACTGAAATACCTTGACTTTAACGGTGAATCCCCTCAAACATTTTGAAACAGAGATGACATTTTTATTGCCCACTAGACTGCACATTAAGTATTATTAGTATTAGTATATTATTTATTAGCATTACTTAAGTATTAGAATCGTACTTTTTAAGCTATAATACGACCGCACAAGCTATTGCTGAAAAAGTAATGGTGTTTAAATAAAAGTTATGGTATGGTAGCTCAAAACGGGGTGCAGGTTAAAAACTACAGGCCTCTAGAAAATTTACAAAAATTTGAACAAAAACGGAGTCCGTTTGAGAGTTAATTTTTTAAAACTATAAACATCCATTTTCACGACTGAATCTCAAAAGGAAAAAAAAAAGCAGAGAAGAAAATATATCAACAACATCTCTGAAAAAAATACATTCAACTGTTTAAAATCTGAAATGACAAGGGAGCGGTCACGGTCACAGTTTGAAGGAATACTGAGCACGACAGATTACATCACATGAGAAACTGTTGTTTGGTATAGCCATTTTTCAGTTGTGTTCTTAGGGTTACAATTAGCAACAGCAAAGCTTGGAACATTACAGGGAGGCCCCTCATTTGTAGTCCCAAGCATCGATGTAACTCATTTGCAGTTTTGAACTGCTAAAACTTATCATAATCTCTAAAAATACTATTAAAACTACATGATATAATGGGCTTGGAAATTAAAAATCGTCACAGGGCTAACAAATGGATTACTGTTACGACGATTAAGCAAGAAATGGATGGCACGTAAAAAAGAGCCTCATTGATGCAACCACTATTACAGTGCAACGAACTCAACCGGAGTCACCCAACATTGATCAGCCAATCACAGGTCACGTGTACAACAAAGGAGTCTGGCTTTGGTAGTTTGTAAACCAATCAAAAACAAGAACATTACTTTAAATTTCAAAGTGTCGGTTTTTTCGATGGCCCCGATTGAGTTCGTTGCATTGTAAAACAGGCCATCAAAATCTACTTGCGCTGACTCGGTGGTCGCATTAAAGTGGTTCTTAGCTTAAAACTCCACTGGCTAAACTTCACTTCTGACCAAATGAAAGCCGCCGTATAACGGATTGGTAACACTGGATGTGCTACTGTGAAGGAACTGAGTAGGTACAGGAAAAACCCCGAAAGATGACTCACCACACTCAGCGATTGTCTTAATAAGCTCCAGCCTCTGAGCATGATGACAACATATTAACGGAGTGGTTTGCAAGGTGGGAGTCTACTGTACTTTAGTTACTTTTCACTGTGTCCTTTTTCAACGAAAAAGTCTCATTTCAAACACAGGTGTACCTGGTTGGCGCTGATCTTCAGTCTTCGTGCCAACAAGGCACTACACGAGTTCTGGTACTCCACTCTGGACGGGATGTTAGTCCATAATCTCCCGTCATTTTATTGTCAGGTATACCTAATGATTTCCTGGTATCTATCTAACACCAAGGTATCCCGGTGTGCAGCAGAGTCTCTTGTCTACAGAACCAACTGAGACTTGATCGACTGGAATCACCGACCTTCAGATGGAAAAGAGGAGGTGCTGAGTTCAATAAACCTTCTTGCCTCAGTCCACGGTGAGATAATTTACAGTGCCAACTATAAGACCCCGCTTTTGTGCAACAGAGCACGACGAGGGGAGGGGAGGGAGGGGAAGTGACCATGTGTCAGCACTCCTCACATAGAGCTACCTGTCCCTTTTTGTATTTTCTGCATGGACACAAACGCATGGTGCTCGGACTCGTTCCCGTGCAGCTGAACAGCAGAGCCTGGGTCTGAACAATGCAGGCCGGAGGTTCCTGTCGGAAGCCTGGGGCGATGAGTGATGGTACTTCCTCAAGGCGACTCGTGTTACAAGGAAATCCATTCCTGTTGAGCAAACAAGAATTAGTCACACAGCAAGACGAGTTGGAGATATCGCTGCCTTTATATTTAAAGGGGAAGTATCATGGGGTTTTTGACCTCTTTCGTTAAAAATAGTGAAATAAGACCTTTGCATAGCTACAAAATAATTCTTGAAGAACGAGAGGAAAGAAATCAACTCAATTCTTGAAAGGAACAACTTGTGATCTGTTCTAGCGCATTTTGGAAAACAAAAATGTGTGAACTTGAAAAACATTAGCCTAAATAAAGTTTCAGTCCATTCCGACCCTTCTCTATCTCAGGCCAGAGGCACTAATCGACAGTTTTATTGCACTGGAGTGATAATTTATAACAAAACTAGACAATTTTTTTTCATCAAATTTCCGTGATACTTTTAGAATCACGTCAAACGTCAAACGGCAGAGATGACCACGTGACCATGTTTATCCTACATTTGCCGCTCGCTGTTTTTAGTTTCTCAGTAAAATTGAGTAGTTTGGCGTTGGTATCAAAGGTCAGAATTATTTAGCACTATTCTCAGCTATGCATTTATTTTTTTTTTCATGAGAACACAAACGCAAATCTCACGTTTGCCGTTTGCCCTAAACGCGATTCTAAATCTATCTATTATCATTTTGAATCAGTTTAACCGTGTTAGAGATCTGCCGAGATTTTTTCACAATGAATTATTTTTGACAAAAGCTGAAAAACCATTGCAGTGTTGTTTCGATAGCAATTTCAAAGAAATCCTGCAAAAATGCCAGGATTGAACGGGAGCTGAGCTATGAAGCCACTGGGAGAAGTTCAATAATAAGTTTGTATTTCAGGCGATGGAAAACTACACTTTTTTTTTTGTTGGGAAGGCGCTATTTGATTCGCAAGTGTCATATCCCAAATGGTAAAATACCCAGTAATAGAACCACTCCACCTTTTAACAACAAGCGAACTCCGAAGTTTATGACTCATCAAACGGTTAGAAAAGTAAGTAAGTAAATAAATTAGAAAAGTATGTAAGTAGGTTAGAAAAGTAAGTAAGTAAATAAATTTGTAACAATCCTTTAATTTCTATCAGCTTGCGAATCCTTTTTGTTTTGTATATTCACTCGTTTGTTTACTACTTATTTAACTTTCATTTAACTGTGGCTGTCAATTTGTAAACACCAAATTTATTTGTATTTAGTTTAGTATAGACATACCTACCCGCCTCGACTAGCTTTAGCTATTTAACTAAGGGTAGGTATATAACCAGCTTGTAACTGTCTGTTTTAATAAAGATGTTGTTAATGCTTGTTAATGTTAATAAAAAAAAAATCCTTTAGTTAAAGAGGGTAGCACTAAAGACTGGCCAACACTAATAAACTTGTGGCCTTCTGTCTATTACTAAACAAACCCGGAAAATTACAAAGGTGAAAACCAAGTACAAGAATATTCTGAATACAAAAAAAAAAAAAAAAAAAAAAAAAAAAGATTTTGATGTTGGGAACCACGGATAAAAATGCACCAAGGCTAATTTTTCCTTTAAAAATTTCATCCCTGAGGGCACATTTAAACGTTAAATGTCATTCACTGCCATCACTCATAATGGCGGATGTCTGGGAAACAAAGGTTCAAAGGTCTGTTTCCCACGGTCCATTGACTATTTAATTAACTATGATTCACGACAAAAAAGGTCGTTTGATGGGTTTTGTAGTTCTGAGTGCCTGTATTGTCGAAGGGCATGGTAATGCAGCAAGGGTCGTTTTCACTGAGATCCAAAACTCAGCTAATGTACTGCAACAATTCCTTTTTCATTTCAACCAATAAGAAACAAATAAATAAATTACTTTATTTAAGAGTCAATGTCTTCAGCACAGAGCACTAACTGGGGACAGTTTCCAGATCGAATTGGAATTTAGAAATGTTGCTTTTTGAGGAAAAGGGAATACCGGAGTACCCGGAGAAAAACACCTCGGAGCAAGGACGACAAACGCCAACTAACTTAACCCACTTATGACGTCGAGTCCTGGAATCAAATCCGGGCCACATTGGTGGGAGGCGAGTGCTGTCACCACTGCGAGATCCCTGCTCCCCCAAAGCCAAGAGTGGTTTGGCTTATCCCCTATTTCCTCGCACTGTGCATGGCCTTTTTAGATATTACTGAGAAATCAGATAATTAACTCTGCAGTGTAAATTTAAGTGTCGGAAGGAAACCACTTAATTTCCTACGGAGCACTGCCTTAGCACGGAAATCCGGGCCACAGGACTGTAAAGAAAACATCTTTGACCTCCGTGGAAATCGAACCCACAATCCCCGGATTTTGATGAGGAATCAGTGCTCTACCGAGTGAGTTACGAAACCAGACGGGACTGAGCAAGTCGTGGGTAGCTCAGATCGTAATTTGCGGCAGAGAACACGTGAAGACTACATGAAATGTTGTTTCCCACAGTAGTGCAGTGTTAATTCTCTGATTTTTCAGTTGTATGACCGGTTGTGCTGCGCAGAACAACAATCGTGTACACTTTTTATATGTTCGAGTTTTTTTTTTTTTTTTTTTTTCTCGGTGCCTGGGGGAGAGCCAAGAGGGACGGCAGCGTTTTTGAGTAGTCCGTCCTGTGTAGCTCTCCGCTTCGTAATAAATGGCTGAAAAGGTAAGCGAATGCGACGAAAGTCCGCCCATCACTGGAGGGAAGAGAGTTGAAAGGCCTAGTAGCAGCAGCTCGCCCGAAATTCCTCCAAATAAGACTGCAAAGACAACAGAGCACATGGTCGAGCATGCCGATCTGTCGAGTATCTGGATCGCACTGAACAACATACAGCGGAACACTGACGAGCTTCTTAAAGAGAACAGAGCTTTGCGCAAGCAACACGAAGAACTGCAGAAGTCGCTAGAGTTCCACATCGATAAACTGGAAAAATTAGAGGCGGAGAATAACAAGCTGAAACAAGATGTGAGCTCGCTCAAGAAAGAAGTTCGCAAAGCAGAAGATGAAGTTGCCGACTTAAACGACGATCTAGATGGTCTTAAAAGCGATCTGGACACCGCTATATGCCAAATAGACGATTTAGAACAATACACTAGAAAACATAATCTCGAAATTCACGGCATTCCTGAGTCTTCAGAAGAAAATCTGTCTGACAAGATCATCAAGCTTGGAAAGGTTCTCAATGTACATATTGTCAACAATGACATCGACATCTGTCATAGAATGGCTACGAGAAGATCTAACGGCGGTCCAAGACCAATCATTGTACGATTCAGATCATACAGAGCCAAAAATGAACTCTATAAATCCAAAAAGCACCTGAAGTCAGTAAGTTTAAACAACTATTTTCATAATACAGGAGCTGTTTATATTAATGAGAACTTTACTAACTATAGGCGTGAACTGTTCGCTAAAGTAAGAAAAGTTAAAAAGATCAACAACTGGCATAGCGCCTGGACCATTGACGGCCTCAGGAAGTCCCAAAGCGATCAAGTCCATAGAGTATATGAAGTCGAAGATTTGGACAATATTCGTTAGGTTATAATCATGTTATAGCATGTTAGACTGCGCAATATAAGAAATAAACATTATTATTATTATTATTATATTTTTCTTTCCCACCCTCTCCCACATGTACCATAACATTATTCAAACGTTCCCTTTCAAAACCCTCGCTTCCCTTTCGCTTCATCAATTAATTATTTAAATTTTGGCGGAGAGTTTTGTAGGAGGGTTTTGTCTCTTTTCAACATGCCTTTAAAAAATGGCACTTATTCCCTTCTATACAATAAGCTGCTTCGCAGTTTAATTAGGGTTTCTATTATGTTAAGTGTTAGTTGCCATAGTACACTTGTTGTACTCATCGTGATTTGTACCCGCCTTACTCAACGTATTGTAAATTGTTGTCAGCGCACCATCTGCAC
The DNA here is from genome assembly GCF_977016875.1 of Pavona decussata. NCBI lineage: Eukaryota > Metazoa > Cnidaria > Anthozoa > Scleractinia > Agariciidae > Pavona > Pavona decussata. The sequence continues at coordinate 996,804 of NW_028145452.1, forward strand.
AAAACATTTCCATCGCAAGGCTAAACGCTATCGAACGTTGCAAGCTGTGGTTCATGAATTGCGTTAGAAAGAAATTCATAAATCTAGTGTGTATATGACCTTAAATGCTGTTTCTCTTAATGCAAGAGGCCTCAACAAATCTATCAAAAGAAGAAAACTTTTCCGGTGGCTTCATATTAGAAAATTTGATGTAATTTTTCTGCAAGAGACGTACAGCGATGCTAGCTTGGAAAATTTTTGGCGAGCAGAATGGGGAGGCGACATTTTCTTTGCGCACGGCTCAAAACACAGTAGAGGTGTCATGATTCTTTTCAGTCCCTCGCTCAGTAAAGAGGTGACGAATGTTACTGCGGTGTTCTTGCGGCAATCCCTAAAATTTGGAAAAGCGAAACCGTAGGTAATCTCACTAACGGCGATAACGAACCAGTTCCATCCCTTGACATCTCCTCTACAAAAAAAGCCCGTGTGATGCTTGCAGAAAGATCCTTTTCTCCCCCCATCGTTGAAATCAATCTTAGAAAACAAGGGTTGAATGTAAAGGCAGTATACGAGCTTCCTTTTAAAGTCACAGTCGAAAACAAACTGAGGAGCTTCCAATTTAAACTAATTCATAACATCATACCCACTAATCACTCTCTTTACAAAATGAATATAAAGGCTTCTCCAGAATGTGAACGCTGCCTCTTTCCGAACGAAACGCTTATTCACATGCTTTGCGAATGCCCCGACGTTAAAATCTTTTGGAAAGACATAATGATGTGGTGGAATGCTAAGCGCTCTGACAATGTAAGTCCTCGGAATACTGAAATCCTGTACGGTTACAAACCTGAAACGACCACCTTCTACGCGTTAAACCATTATCTTCTTATTGCTAAATATCATGTTTTTCTTGCAAGAAACCAGTCTGAGACTCCAAATTTAAAGGTCTTTCTTGCCTTACTAGACAGCAAGATCAAATGTGAAAGACAAATAGCCATTAGAAATTCTAATTACGAAAAATATAGAGCTAAGTGGACCACTCTCAGCAACTACGATGCGTGAAGCACTTTAAGTATGAAAGTTGAGTAAGGGGAATCTTTTATTATCTCTTGTATGTGTGGGTGGGGTGCGTGTGTGTGTATGTGTGTGTGTGTTGTGTTAGCATCGTACGCAGGATGACGTAGCACGTGTATTTATTTCGTAATTAGTTAAAAAGAATACAAGCAATGTAAGTACAATTTCTGTAAGTAGGACAAGCAATGTAATGTAATGTAGTAATAGTAGTGTAACTCAAATAGTCATGTAACGTAGTATTGTTTGTATTTGTCGTTGCTATGAATTAAAAAAAAAAATATGTTCGAGTTTCTCATATGTTGTTTTAGCACTATTTGTGTTTGCGATTGGCAAAATTCCAGTCTTTAATTCAAAGCCGTAGTATAAGTTAAATACTTACTCAGATAATGAGTCACGGGAGTTGATTTCGTTGAAGAACTCTGGTTCGCACACCATACCTGAAAGACAGAAAAAAAAAATTGAAAAAAAGTTAGCAAGCATTTACTTCATGTCTGAGGAAGCCCCAGCAACAGAAATAACTCGACTTGATACCAAACTCGTTTTCAAAATTCAATGTAGATTCTTGATTCTAAGCCCTCGTTGGACTTGGTTTTGTGTAATCCAAGAGTTTCAGAAACTGACTGACTGACTGACTGACTGACTGACTGACTGACTGACTGACTGATTGATTGATGGATCGATCGATCGATCGATCGATCGATCGATCAATCAATCAATTGGCTGTCTAAATAAATAGGTAAGGTAAGGTAAGGTAAGGTTTATTAAAATTACATCGCAGCCCGTAGGCTGAATTACGTATTGATTACATACTGATATTTACAATAAAAATTTTACAATAATGTTTAAAATATAATACAAAAGCTAACTATGTCTAAAAGGAATCTAGTGAATAATTATCAATTTAATAATACCTTAATCACGTTTCTAAAAAATTCATTCTAAAATTGATTCGTTTGGCGGAGAAAGACCGTAGCTATCCAGACGAAAATAGAGGTCTGGAAGAGGTACTGTACTATCCGTTTGGCGGGCCATTGCGAGGATAAGCGAGTTCTTTGCCCTGTTGGTGCGGACATGCGTAAACGTTGCGGTTGTACACTGTATGGATGTTTTTGGAATACATTCTCACAAATAAGGGTCATCGCTTTCAGAACGCCGAGTAATTATGGTGATGGCATCGTATGATATATTACCTTTGGAAAGGCAAACGTCTTTACATGATCTTCCTGCCTCCCCCTGCACAGGTTTCAGTGCTTTCAAAGGAGGCCAGGGGTTGTGATGGCAAAAGTCCTGCATACAAGAAGATTAAAAATGATTGTCAGCATCAAATGCCACTCCTATCATTATTTTTCCCTTGGGCAGATTTTGGCTTTTGATCAAGGCACTTCTTGTTGGACTTGTCAACCCGAGGGTCGAGCCTTGGGATGATCCCACTCCAATTGCAAGGTACCCATTTATAAGTCCACGTGGAAAAATGTAGACTGCAAAACAGTCGTATTTTTGTGTTGGTCTGTCAGATCATGGGAATGCGCGTTGTCTTCAAACAAAAGGTCTGGAGCGAGTGTATAAACGGAGAGTGGGACTGGAGAGAGCCTCGCACGCTTGTGAGGCTCGAGAAAAAGTTAAAAGAAAAAAAACCCCGACTGTTTTGCAGTCCAGGAAAAATGCCGGGTGGAGTAAAGTATCCTCTCAGGCTGATTGCATACGAGCAAGTTTTTCTCGACAAGTGTAGTTTTTTTATTGTTGACAATTTTAACTTTTTCATATGTAAAATGTGAACTTGTTCAAAAACTGGAACGACAATTTTGAACAAGGAAACAAATTGACAAATTTTGTCGTTCACCTGACAATACAGTTATTTTCGATAACCCATGAAGTATAAAGTAGGCAAATTGCTACTTGTAGACATTAATGCCGTTATTTTCTTTAATGTACTTTAGACTGTTCGACTTGTTCGTACGGTTTTTGTGAAACCACCGTGTAAAACATGACTAATAACGACTTGTCAATGAGAACTTGCTGGGAACTTTCAGGTTCAAAGATCTCCCAACTGAAAGGCCACTGTGCAAACCACTACGTGTACACTAATAAAAACAAATAAATAAATAAATAAATAAATAAATAAATAAAAAAATCTCTCAGACCAAGGATAGAACCAACAACATACTCTACCCATATATGACGCCGAGTCCAGGAATCGAACCGAGACCACATTGGTGGCTTTGCAGACACTTATGCTGCAAATCGTAAGGGCAGAATGCTTAATGCACATTAACGCCCAACCATAAAGGGGTGAACATAATGTACAATTTATATCAATCACCTGATTTTGAACCAAAGCATTCACCCTTTCTAACATTCCTTCCGGTGTGAACTCAAACGGAAGATACGGATCCACCTGAAAAGAAAGCAAGAGTTATTTAACAATTAATTGAAGGGTTTTCGGCAAGACTAGCGTAAGTGTTTTTGCCTTAAAATTGAAATTGCTCCAGGAAAGCTTCATTTTGGCACAGAGACCGGTTATCAATGTTACACAAATTGAACAGAAACCAAGGAGGACTGAAGGTGTACAGAGTTTTACTAATGCAAGCAGTCAATTTCCAGAAACAAAACCATGTATAATGTCTAATTCCGTGACTAGGAAACCATCAAATGGACCAAAAATTCTAAAATTCAGTGGCACTTTGTATGAACGAAAACTTGAAAGCCAGCCATTTCTGGAAATTCGCATATTCTGCAACTCACAAGAACAACTTACATTAAATATCCTAACTGGAATACAACTTGTACCTCTTTAAGCATAATTTCCTTCATGACTTTCTCCACCTCGGATAAAATATTCACATCAATAGTGTACACATGCGGCTCGCCAATAAACTCCTCGCAGTAAGGCTGCTGAGACGTAACCTAAAATGTTAGTTATACAAATGTTTCAGTAACCTGTCGCGACAGATGCATTTAACTAAAGTAAAAAAAAAAACCCACGAGTAAGAACTTGAATTTTTTAATATTTGTTAAGAGATGCAAAAATCTTCCTTACCAGTCTAAGTGTGGGCTTGTCCGTAAAGAACGCCGTATTTAGTCTGTTCTTTGGCGGATTAAACTGAAAAACCATAACAAAATCTTAAGAACTACCTGTTCATATAAATAACAGGTCTTTATTAGAAAACATGATTAAAATATTTATTACACCCATTTTGAAATCACTGGTGATCCCTGCAATCTGATTGGCTCTCAACAGTGCGATTTATTCCCAAATTGCACCATTTTTTGCTCTAAATCGCATCCTTTCTTTAGCCCATCAAAATGGAAATGAAATAGCAAAAATAGAATATTAATATTGACAATATTGTGTCGTGCAATTTTGGTCTGAAATCATACTTGCGATTTTAAATCAAACTCGTGCTGCGCGCTCGTTCGATTGTGAAATCACGCGTATGATTTCAGACCAAATTGCACTCCACTCAGTTCAATTACCATTATTTACAAAAGATTGTTTAAAATAAAACTAAGCACAAATTACAAACAAATCGATAAAATTCACATTAATTTTAAAAATTATTCTATTTACAAAAGATTGCTTAAAATGCTCCATGTTAACTTTGGTTCTAACCACTACATGTAAATATGATCACTACATACATGTAGGAAATGTCATTTTACTAAATAAATGTTAAATTGTAAGCAATAACATTTGGAGGAGGTGGGACATACAGTATGGCTTTCACTGGACTCCAAATGACATGACTGTTATAAAATTATTACTGAACACAAGCAATTGCTGACCGCAGTCCAATACTTGTTGCGTTCAATCTAGAAAGAACACACTCCTAATACAGATAGAAGTCAAGATTACATGGGAAAAGGAATGAATGGATCTTGGGACGTGTATCTGGCATCCCCCACAGATTTTGCAGGGGCAGATGACATCATCAGCAACTTGGCAAAGGAGAGAGAGCCTGGGATTGAGATCATCGAACGCACTCCCTTATCTTTGGTTATAACTAGTCTTTATACTTTCAAAACCCGGAGTAAAATTGAGGTAATCCATATTTACCTTTGGGTTTATAAAAAAGCACCCATTGGCAATTGCTTCAAGTGGGGCAGGACCCTCGTAAGGAAAACCAAGCCCAACAAATACCTGCAATAAACAAAAACACCAGTAAACAGATCAGATTCTAGTCTGAAATGTCAGCTGTCTCCTCCCCCTAACCCCATGCCCCCTGTGGGTTACGGGGAGAAGACGGCTGACATTCCAGACTAATCAGATTCTAGTGAAACTGAAATGTGTAAAATCCATATATTTGAACTACAGATAAAAGAATTAATAAATGAGACTGTTGCAGCTATACACATAACTTAAGGACCATTTACACGACAGGCAAAAAATGGTACAGACCCGTTAAAAGTAATTAAGTAATAAAGCGGTATGGCACCCATAATTTTTGTAAACGAATACCTATGCCATTTTGGGTCCATTAGCATCTATGTATGTATGGACCCAAGACAGCATGGATATTTACCTTGTGGCTTCACGGCTCGGTAAATATCCCTCGCTATTCACCTCCACTTTGGTGAATAATTGTTACATATTACAGGGAGAAATTTGATGGGAAATAAGCCTGTTAGACACCCAATGTTCCTAAAGTTTCTGGCTATGAGCATGCTGGCATGTCACCAGCACATGAGAACCAAGCCTTAAAGGAAACCTCCACTCTCGAAACACGTTAACGTTGCATCATTGAAAATACAATTTTCTTTGAAATTTCATTGGAAATCATGGAAATAATATTTCAGTGTTGGAAAAAACATAATTTGATTATAGGCTATTTTCGCTTTTAAATTTTCCGCGCGCCGCCATCTTGGATTTCATGACGTAATAAGGTTGCTCAATTGTTTTACACAAAAGAACTTCTGCTGAATAACAATAGTGGCAACCATTACACGTCATCAAATTCAAAATGGCTGCCCCCAGGAAATTTAAAAGCGAAAGTTGTCGATAATCATATCTCATTTTTAACACACTCGAATGTCATTTCTACGTTTTAGACAAATATTTAGAATTTAGACTCTATTTCCAACGCTTAACCGTCAATTTGTTGTGAGAGTGGAGGTTCCCTTTAAACACAACTATTAAAATTAGACTTTCCTCATCTTTCTTACCATGGATTCATTTAAAAGCTTCTGCACTTCAGCTTGACTTACAACACCATGGTTTATAACAAAGTTTGGTAAATGGGTGGCCACGTCACTCGGATTCTAAAGGAAAAATAACAAATAATTAACAAAATTCAATTTACAAAATTCAGTAGATGTATAAATGCAGTCAGTGACAGAGGCATAAATAAATCAGAAAAAGAGAATCTGAGCTCTCCCTACAGTACCCTGGCTCCAGTGACCCGTTCTAAGGCTAAAAAATAAAAATGAGCAAATAACCGCATCGGCGGTTGTTCCCGTGGCTTTGCCATGGTTCTCTCTCGCGTGCCTGCGCATGGAAAGAATAACCTCTGGCACCCAGGGTAATGTCAGAAATGTCAAAAAAGGAAAACGTACAGATGCAATGCTGCTCTGCAGGCAAAACTGGTTTGGTAGGATATCTGATACGACAAACTGCATGAAAATGAGGTTCTTGGCACATGTACCCAGAGGTTATTTTTTTCTCCTGGTGCTTTGCGCCTCATTGCCACGGCTTTGCCGAGGTTCTGTCTCTCTCACAGAAAAAACCTCTGGCACACAGGGTATCCTAACAGGAGTCGAACCTATGACCATCCGATTACTAGTTCGGATGCTACCACTGAGCTACAGGAGACTTGAGGGAGCTATAAGGCCATTAAACTAGGTTCATGGGACAGAAATGTGATGTTATGTTTTAGCCTGGTGAATAAAGTAATGACATGAATTTTTCTAAAAAAATCATATAACATCACATTTCTTTCACTGACAATAATTATAACAACACTGTAAAGTCCTGCCAGAGCCAAAGAAAACCAGGATTGGAAACATTTGAATCTAAAATTAACACTAACGTATATGTGAGTAATTCATACAAATTTTTGTATTCTAGGTTCAGGGCTGACAAGTTTTATTTTCTACTTACCCCTCCACCCACAGTAGCATGGACTTCTACATATTTGTTAATAACTTCAAGAAAACCTTTATTTGGTAAATCCTGCAAAAAATAATCATCATTAGTGAGGTGTGTTTTTATGGTGAAGGTGACAGGTGTAGTTTGTGGTAATCGGTGATAAGATGTAACAGGTGTAATGGGCAGTTCCAAAAATGTATACTATACTATTTTAGTAATTATCAAAGATTAGGGAGTGCATTCAATGTCAGCAGGATCTCTCTCCGTTGCCAAGTTGCTAATGATGTCATCTGCCCCTGCAAAATCTGCGGGGATGCCAGATACCAACCCAAGATCCATCTATTCAATCTAAGTGTCCCATACAATCTCGACTCCAATCTGTATTAGGAGCGCGTTCTTCCTATGTTGAATGCCATTACTATTACATGTAATGCTATGCTTGTTTTTAAATATTAGGGCTGGGTGGGTTAGGTCTTTTTTATTGGGTGGATTCCTATTGTTCTTTCCCCTGCCTTAATAGCAAATTGTTCAATAACAAACATGTAAATAAATACCCCCCCCCCTCACCCGCCAAAGAAGGGATTTTCTTAAAAGAACCCCACCCCCTACCCCTCTGAAAACTCCAATTTAGTTTCATACTTGTCTTTAAATTATTTGGTCTTTGAGGGGTTCCACCCCACTCCCATGGAATTTCCAATTCCTTTTGTGAGGGGATAGGGATATTTAATTGCTTATCTGCTTATTTTTTGTAAACAATAGAATTGATTAGACAAGAATACCAACCACATACACAAAGCTAAAGGTAACGTTTGTCCTTGATGGATGGTTAATCCTCACCTTCCACATGTTGTAGTGTTTTCCATAAACCAAGGCTTTAGCTTTCCGTCTTCTCTTTGTAGCTGCTTTTGAGGGCGGAGCAGCATTCACCACAAAACCCAGGAATGTGTTGTCAGGGCTGTGAGCTTTTGAAAACAAAACAAATGAAAATATCATGCCCTTAATCTCTTCTGGACTCAAATCTTACTTCAAATAAATGACATGGGTGAGGGCCAGCTAACATAATTGTGCAGTTTAAGAAAATATCCATACTCCCCCCACGGAAGGTTTCTTGTTTTGCACCCCCTGTCCCCTCAGGAAATTCCAGTTTAGCTTCATACTTTGCTTCTAAAATTTTGACTTTTAAGAAACCCCTCCCCCCAGGAATTTCCGATGACCTTCCATGGGGTGGGTATGGATTTTTTCTGGAACTGCACATTATTACCATAATTCAAATGAAACATATTCATGGGCAATGCTTGAAATCCTATGAAATAATAATTGGAAGCCTGTGGTGCTATTTCTTATGTTGTACAAAGTGGTTTGTACATTTTGTGTCCGTGGATGTGTGACCATTCAAATGAAAGCTACTGAGCAGTACTTTCCTGTGCTGCTTATCACATTGTACAAGTTGGTTCTAACTTTTGAGTATTAATACTCTTGGATGAAATTCTAAAGTGTGACCATTCAAATGAAAGCTGCTGAGCAGTACTTTCCTGTGGTGCTGTTTATTATGCTGTACAAGTTCGAACTTTTGAGTCTGTCGATAAAATTAAATCCTAAAGTGTGACCTTACAAATGAAAGCTACAGAGCAGTACTTTCCTGTAGTGTTAATTGCTTAATCAGTGGTACAAAACTTTGAAGGATGTGAAAAATACTATCCCCCTCTTTATCCCAACTAAGCAAACTAAAATGGAGCAAATTTGATTTTTTTTTTTTTGGTCTGGTTTTGAATACTTACGGAACATAGTTTGGTATTGTTGTAAGTTGAGGTTGTGTCTTCCAAATGGCCCCATGGATCCACCAGCAATCTTCTCTTTATACAAGTTATAGTTGAACTGAGCCTCTGTACCAAATGAGTCCACTACGCGTAGCTTGCACCTAAAACAATATCAAATTAATAATTTTAGTAACAGCGGGAAATGGTTTTTCTTGAATAACAGCAAGTGATATGCATCATTCCAAATCTTTATTTGATCATCAGACATATTGAACATGTCGACTGTCTGGACATCTGCCAGTTGGCTTTTTTACTTGAAACAGAATTCACTGGGCAGGCACAAATGAAGGGGTGTGTGGAAAAAAAAGCCCTAAGTGACATCTGATAGACTACATAATTCTCCTGGAAAATTGCCTTGTTCTTCCTTCAATGAGCAAAGGAGAATTTGACTTGAGATCAGATGTCACTTAATGCTTTTTTCCACACACCCCTTCAAATGATGTATTGTTTCTTGTTCAGGGAAATGACACAAATAATGCATAGATTATAGAACAGCATGTTCTGCATGCATTTGTTGTTGTTTTGCCATCAATCATCAATGGCGGTTTATAATGTGAGATGATGGCAAACAGTATTGAGTCCAATAGTTTAGTAGAAAGGTTACAACAAGGTTAGCTTCTGAGGGAAAACAATTATGGGCATGTGGTTATTTTGTGGTTTTGGTGTCTGAAGGATTTGAAACCTTGAAATGATCAGTATAATAATTTATTGTGAAGTTGTCATTCACCAATGCTATCGTATATTGAGCTACGGGAAGCCTCAAACTCGAGATGTGCACTGGCAAGTCCACTTGTAAAATCAAGCAAAAGACTATGATTGCCACACGGCCAGTTTAACATGCACATAATTATGTTAGCAAATGCAAGTGCAGGACTGTGCAAAAACCATGTACAAATATGGTGACATACACTTTGACATTCTCTGAGGCAGAAACTTAGGACATCAATTTTCTTAATATACAACATATTCTACAACAGATTTATGGCTTTTGACTTTATTAATATTAAATTATAATTGCGGTACCACAACCTTTGAATTGTGCCCAGCTAATGAAGGTCACACCAAAGTTCTCTAATTAGTAATAACAATTGTTCACAAGCTAGTTAATCGCTGAGCTTTGAGTATCTCAAGAGTATCAGAGTAAAGCTTTGTTGTTCCTCCACTGGCCTTGAACAGAGTTTTTTTAAGTGAGTCATTTTAAGGGCCTCTGGTATTCTTTCTTCCTCTTCCACTGGCCAGGGGTTCTTCGTAGCTGTCGTGGTGAAAATCTGCGTCAGGTACCAGTTGGTATTTGTAAGTTGGTATACGTAATAAACAAACAATGAACAACAAGATCGATAACTCTTTCTCTTTTATCATAGGTAATCAAACTCCTTATGCAAAGCAATATTACTGCTGAAAAATCCTAATAGATGCCTTAGATTTGAGGGATTGAACAATAAAGGTCTTTTATTAAAACGGTTTCAACATTTCAACATTCTGACATTTAGTTTTTTCTTCCAACATTTGACCAACATCCGTTCAACTTTTGTTGAATGAATGTTGGTCAACTGTTGAAACCATTGTAACAGGCTTTACAACAAACCAACAACTTAATGATGGAGGTTTCATGGTCCACAAACTCCAGACAAGCTGCGCAATGCATGTCATTCACCAGATAGTCTTTATATAACCTAAAGCCTTGACCTTCATGTGTACTTACTTGAATTGTGGTAAAAACGAACCAATCTTGGCACTGATTTGTT
>NW_028145452.1:1010000-1100000 GCF_977016875.1 Pavona decussata
TTTCACAGATGAAAAAATAACTGGATGTACATGTCTGAGCACTTTATGGACATGGAAGTCAACGATCAAGTGTGATGACTGACCTTTGAAGAGCACCTAAATCGGCGGTGACGGTGATATCATGTCCCAGGATATAGAGTGATGTTATGATATCACTCCACTGCACTAATTCACCAAGGGGTCCACCTTTTGAAGCTTCTTCGGCAAAGTGCATCTTATCTTCATTTGCTAACACACCAATGTGAATTAAAATCTGCAAAAACAAGTTTGCAAGGTTTAAAAAGATGGACATTTACGGGGAGACAGCTTGAGGCTTTTAGTGACAAATTCATAGTAAATGAAAATGAGTCAGGCCTGTCAGTTTGTGAAAATTTTCAAGTGCTTTTTTAATGGATAATTTATAAGGTTTATTTAATTACGGGTTTTCCACATATTTGTGTAATTTTGATTTGAAAAGAAGTTGTTACATAGATGGCGGTGAGGAGCAAGACGTAACCCTTCAAGCCCCTGTTTTAATGTACTGCCAGTTTCATGTGATGAAATCTTTCAAAATTGTGCAGTTCCCGAAAATATCCATACTCCCAAATGGAAGGCATTTTGTTTTGCACCCTCCACCCTCCCACCGTTCCCCCAGGAAATTTCAATTTATCTTCATGCTCTGCTTCTTTCTAAAATTTTGACTTTTAAGAACCCCTCCCTATAGGAATCTCCAATGACCTTCCATGGGGTGGGTATGGATTTTTTCTGGAATTGCACATTCAGCCTTTAGGCAAAAAAGCCAGCATGGAAGGAACCAAAAAGCAGTGCATGCTAAAATTGGGCAAATTTGGAGATTTTTCTGACTTTCTGGCCAGAAATGCTATCTACACCCTTTTTGCACAAAACCCTTCAAACGAAAATTAATTGTCAGGGGTTTCATTAAGGGCTGGGCATGGAGTAAATTTACCGTCTATGAACATGTTTTGCCCAGCTGCTTTTAACATCTCAACCAACCATAAACCATAAAGTACATAATCCAAGCTATGTCAAGAACTGTTACAGAAATACAGCTCCTTTGGGCAAGATTTAATCAGGATTTAAAAAATATATATTAAATAAAAACAATTGTCACAGTCTGGATGCTACAGCACTGTTGTGATATTCACATTACCTTCTTTTGAATTGTGTTTCCTAAATCTTTCTTATTTTTCAGCGATGTAAAGGCAGCTTGCCAATGAGGCCACATCTGTTCTATCCGTCTTTTGATCCACTGAAATTTCACCGGTTTGTCAGCGTTGAGTGAATTTAAAAGATCTGCCACATTAGTTCTCAATAAGTCCTGCCAAAAAAAACGGAAGTTAAAAATCGATCATCCCTAATATAATTTGTAAATTCACGCCACTCAGGGAAAAACAAGATGATAATATTTTTCTACTTTGTTTCTTTTACATTTATAATTTATTTTTTGTTTTTAAATTCAAAGGCACTAACAGTATTACGAAATGCTACTCTAAAATCTGAATATTAACTATTAATACCAAATGGCTTTAAGACGGAGAATCATCATCTTATTTCATCCATCTACAGTTGGACCTCTGTTAAGCGGCCACCTATTAAGCAGCCACCCTCCATTAAGCGGCCACTTTCCAAAGTCCCGAATTATTTTTTGTCAGTAACGTGCTGCATTCGATACCTCTATTCAACGGCCAACCTCTATTAGGCGGCCAGTTTTCAAAGTCCCCAGGGTGGCCGCTTAATAGGGGTCCGACTGTATTTAATATCGTTCTTAAATACAAAGGATCTCGATCAAGGATGAGGCAAGTCATGTTTTAACACTAAGGATGGAGAACTCAGCTGTCATAATGAGTTATCCGTTGTGATGGGAGAAAGACCCACCAACCCTAGTAATTGCCACAATGTAAAAGTGCACCCCACCCCCTCCTCCCTCCACCCACCCAGCAGTCCTCCCCACAAGAAAAACACAGCAAGCTTACAGGTGCTTTGTTGAGTTTAGTAAGAACTTCTTTCTTTTTCAATGTCCTGCCAGGAAGTAGAGGGCACCATCTTTCCACCTGATGACAACAAACAAAACAGATAAACTTAAAACTCGAGCATTAATTAGGATTTGAAGTACCGTGACTGAGAGAATAATTATTGGAAAGTGACAGAACAGTGTAACCTGAGAAACAGTACTATATTGTTTACCCTGTTACACCTTGCATTTTCTTTCTAGCTACTGTAGGTTCTAAACAATGCATGAAAACTGGTTAACTAGAAACAAAAAACCCTACTCCAATTTAATTGACCTCTATACCTGCACCACACAGCATCCCACACCTCCAAAAAGCACCATGTCAACAATATTGAATAAATAACCCCCCTAGGTAGCTTGTATATAAGAGGATATGGCCTAAAGCTGAATGATTACCTGAAAAATGAACAGTTGGCCAAGAAGCAAAGCTTCGAGGGAAACTGTGAAATTTTGAGGACAATCTTTCAGCCATTAAAGAGAGTGCTATTTGAAACGCTGGTAATCCCTGGTGAAAATCCTCACAGGATCTTCAAGGATCTTTGAAGATCTTCAAAGACCTGCTAAAGATCCTCAAAGATAAAGATCTTCAAAGGATCCTTACAGGATCTTTGAGGATCTTCCAAAGATCTTTAAAGATCCTGTATCTCAAAGATCTTGAACAATGTCTACAAAGATCCTCAGGGAATTGATAAGGATCTTGGGAGGATCCTTGAAGATTCTTGAGGATCTTCACAAGATCTTGGGAGGATCCTTAAAGATTCTTGAGGATCTTTGCAAGATCTTTATGGAATTCTTTGAAGATCCTTAAAGGATCCTTGAAGATCCTTGAGGATCTTTTCAAAGATCCTTGAAGATCTTTATTAAGATCCTCATAAAGATCCTCACACAGACCTTTAAGGATCCTTAAAGGTCCTTGAAAGATTTTCACCAGGGATAAACGGTAGTAAACATTCTTCCTTTCCTTGCTTCAAATTCGCTCGAACATTGGAGGGCTGTCAAATTCCGCAGCATGTCTGAATTAATGAGTTTGAAAACAATTTAAGGCCAACATCTAGATTGTTTTGAAATTCAGATTCAATAATTATTAATTATTATTAATATTTAATTACATAATGAGAATTTTTTGGAGACAAAAGAACCACTTGCCTCACTTAAATAAACAATAAAGGAGCATATTGTTCCATTCACACTGTATTCGTTTTCGTAACAAGGATCAGATTTCCAGAACTGTCTCATCCACTAAAAAAAGAGCAAACAAAATCTTAATCTAAACAGAGAAACATACATTGTAATTTGTTTTTAATAGCCAAATTAATGACATGTATTTATAGACACAAGTCCTGCTTTACATAGAGTTATCAATGACAAACATTTTTTTGGCTTTATCCTGTTATTTGCCATCTGCAAGTCGATTGTAGGACATATTAATTATTTTTTGTTACTTTTTAAATCAGAATGCATTATTTTGTTCAAAATGTTGGAAAACTCTGCCACTAAAGCAGATATATATTCTCGCAAAAATTAATGTGTAAATGGCCGGAGCACACGCGCTTACATATTGTAGCTCACACAAGCATGCACTCATGGGCAAATAGGAAATGCTTGGATGGTCAATAATAATTTATTATCATTGACCAACCAGAGTGCATGTTTTACTTTAGTTATGTTTTTACTTAATTATATTATTAATAACTCCTAAGGGCTCTAAACACAAAGGTCATTTGCATTAAATGTTTTCAGGTTCAAATACCATTCAAGCCAGGGGAAATTTCTTTCTCTGCTTCATGCAATTTAAAGGAAAAGTATCATGGGGTTTTTGACCTTTTTTATCAAAAACGGTGAAATAAGATCTTACAGTAACTTAGCTACAAAATAATTCTAGAACAATGAGAGGAAAGAAATCAACTCAATTCTTGAAAGGTTGATCTGTTCTAGTGCATTTTGGAAACAAAAATGCAGAACTTGAAAAATGTTAGCCTAACATTTTTCAAGTTTCAATCCATTCCGACCTACTCTGTCTCTGACTAGAGGACCACTAATCAACAGTTTTGTTTCACTGGGGTGATAATTTATGACAATTTAAACTAGACAATAATTATTTTCTTGTTTCTGTTGACAGACAAGCGTTTTTGGGTTTTCAAATGACATCAAATTCTCATGATTATTCCCCTTTAAGTGCAAGCACTGTATTTGCATCGCAGCCCCAACAACTACACATAAGTCTGTTCCCTCACAACTTTGTTTATTTGTAGAACTACTTGCACCTCTTCGTGTGTTTTCATTTTCATTAGATCTTTCAAAATCAGTAGTTAAATTTTAAATCGCACAATACATACAGCAATTTTGTTCCCACAATCTGGGTATTCCTTGTCAACTGGAATTTCACAGTCAATTTTCACATGTCGGCCAAGCCTCAAGGGACAGAAGTTCTCCACCTGAAAGATGAAGGGATCCAAAGTATTTTTTTATTGGGTGTGAGCTAAAATAACATAGGCCTTGAAGTTATAGTGAAGTTAAAGTTAAGTCAGATCAGTATGGAGCCATTCACTCTTCACATTACTGTGCACAGCTTTGGCTATACAGAAAAAAATATTGCTTGAGGGGCCCAGTTGTTCGCAGCCCTATTAAGCTAATCCTGGATTAACGTGAACTTTGATTCAAGTTTAATAACTGATCAATAAAAATTCTTCCACAAGAGTTTTGGCCCTCAGTTTTGACTTAGACTTTTGTTTACCCTTAGCTTGAAATTAGGCTTTGAAATCACTTTTAAAGAGCAAGATGAAAACCTCAATTAACGTTTAATCGTAGATTAGCGTAAATCGGCTTTTGAACAACCCGCCCCTGAGGTCCAACACACATACTGTAACATTCATTTGATTAATTAATTAAAGCTCTTGACTAACCTCACTTAAGTAGGTGATAAAAGAACAGAGGCTGCCATCCACACCGTGGCTTGCATATCTGCTGTCTGATCTCCAAAACTGTTCCATCCACTGATTTTGAAAACACAAAATGTCATGATCAAGAACTTAATTTAAATTGCAAAGCTGTACGTGTATGCAATCTGCAATTAACATTTATCCAAACATGGTTCGCACAATGTCAAACCAAATTTAGCACGCATCTTTGATCAGATATTACATCTGGTGAAGCGCCTTAAACACAGATTGCTTTGTAAAATAATAAAATCTACCTTGACGATAATAGTACTTATGCCTGACCAAGACTTTCGACTTAGTTGGACCTGAATCTTTTCACAGTAAGAAAATTACTGGCAGCCTTAAGTTGGCTCATTAAAGAGGTAAAAGAAACATTATTTTATTAACACATGCACAATTCTTCTAGATGATACACAGTGGCTGTAGATGCAAATTAATTGTGGGTCTCACGATTGTGTAGAAGAGGTTTGATCATGAGGTTTCAATTGCTATACAGCTGGCCCCAGTTGTTCAAAGAGCGGATAATTTTATCCACTAATAAGTCACTATGCAGCAGCAAATGTACTCCAACCAACGCTTTTGGCAAGTTTTCCACACAATCCCCTACTTAAATTTGACAATTGCTTCTCTTCTATCCAAAAATTATAGGGCTATCAGGAAAATCTTGCACACATTTCATCTGCTGGATAGTGACCTATCCAGTGGATAAAATTATCTGCTCTTTGAAAAACTGGCGCCTGGTCTTCATTACGTGGTGGTGTCAACTGGATTTGCATTCACAGCCATCAAAGTCTTCCAATTACTAACACTCAAAGCAAGGGTTGAAATTCCATCAATCACCACCAACCAAGGTGCTTCTTAATGTGTTGCTACACAGCCAGCTAACATTATTGTCCAATGAAGACCATGCAGCTGTATAGTGGTTGTAACATCACAATCATGAGACAAACGATCAATTTTGATCTTAATCATTTCAAACCAATTTGCAACATCCTGATAATTCCTAAGACAAAAGGTTGTTACTTATTACAACTCAGTACCTTCACTTTGTCAGCACATTGAGGAAAACCTGGATCAGAAGGAACTGTACAAATTTCCTCCTCTTTATGTTCTTTGCCATATTTAAGATTTTTAGGACACCACTGCTCAACCTACAGTATGTGGCAAAACAATAAATTATAATAATTATGATGAAATAAGCAAATTAATTTTTTTTAAAAAAATGAAATAATGAATTGGGTTTCTCAAGAGAGAATTCAAAGTTCATCTTTCACTGCAACAGTGGCACCCAACAGTTCACTTTTGGTGGATAACTGTTCAGAATGCTTTAATTCCCTCAGAAAATTTGGACTTAGTTTAAAAAAAAATCTATAGTCTTTTTTTGCAAAATGCTAGCTCATATTTTCATAACACTGCAAAACTAAATTTAATTCCTTTTGTTTTTGTATGGGCGTAATATTATCTGGTTAAAATTTAATACACAAATAAGGTCAGCTAGCATTTTTGTAAGGCCAACAACACCTCATAAATTCAGGATATAAGATTCTGTTTCCTTACTGGCTAAAACTTTCTGCGACTTAATTTTTAATTTTCAGCTACCTATTAAGCATCCAAACGGATCAATCTGTATTAGATACTGTAAGGGGGTCAGTTTTTAATTAAGAAACTGTGGAGATGTGTCGGTGGGGAGGTAGAAACAAATGTTTGGTCCATCATACATGTGACCTCTCACGCGAAAACGTACACTAACGGCTTTCCGTTCAACGGGTGAAACGCACGGCTGTCGAACAGGTAAGAAACGGCCCACGAAGCCGATTGAAACGGATAAAACCGAACGGCTGAACGGCTGATAATTTATTCCGAACAGATTGGTATGACGGCTGAACGGCTAGCGAAAAATTTCAAACGGATGGTAATCACGTCTGAACGGCTAAAAAAAATTTTGAACGGTAGACCTGAACGGCTGAACGGCAGGAGTAAAATTTCGAACGGATGGTCCTGAACGGCTGAACGGCTCATCAAAAGTTTCGAACGGATGGTAATCACGGCTGAACGGTTAAAAAAATTTGGAACGGTTGACGTGAACGGAACGAGTAAAAATTTAATATCATTTCGAACGGATGGTCCTGAACAGCTAAACGACTCGAGTAAAATTTCGAACGGATGATCATGCACGGGAGAAGGGATTGTCATGACTGGCTGCGAATGGAACTAACGTAATGGATGACCATTAACTGTAGAACGGCTGATGTTTTAGCAATAACAAGATGCCTATACTGGCATTTACGTGTGATGCCCCTTGATTCTTATAATTGTATGCTTCGCAGACTATCCTAGCTAATGGAATATTTTGAGTCACAAAGATACCCGGAAAGATAGCGTTATGTTGTTTCCCTTGTGTTACGTGTCTTATCGTTATACCGGAATTTCTATAATTTACAATAACCTGGCCTGACTCACGTTTCTGGTTATGTAAATAAAAGTGTAAGATTACAAATTGTTTTCGTTTCACCAAAAAAAAAAAAAAAAAACAGAAAGAAAGAAAATAGGAGACAAAAAGATTTCCTCTAGGAGAAAACTGAATTTGATACATCTAAAACGAGTTAATAATTGAAAGATGCGCATTTGTGGATACAAACGGCCCCCATTTTATAACGTGGGCTGCACAGGCATCCCATGTAATTATTTAATATATTGTTTCAAACGGATTGTTAATGACTGGCTGCGAACAAAACAGAACAAAGATTAATGCTTATTACTTTCGCTACGCAAACCGCTCGCTAAATGCTCACCTTTACAGCGAAAAATGCCTTTTAAAATACCGCCAAATGCAAAGATTACTCGTCAACGCGTCGCCCGATGGTCGTGGTTGTTTGCTGTTGTTTGCCGAAAACATGCCACCCAGTCCATTGTTTACTAAAATTAAAATACATACTCTTTTAATACTGCTATTCAAGTTTTTTTTCCTTCTACTTCTGGCAGCTTCACTTGTTATCACAATGCTAACCCACACTGACTTTTTTAGACTTTCAAACAGTTTTTAAAATCAAAGAAACTGCAAGGATACATTGTTGTTGCTCATTCAAGCATGACTCTGAGATGCTCTGCAAACTGGCCAAAATTTGCATAGAGTTCTAAACAGCCGTGATCGTGACAGGTAACGCAACATGATTACAACAGCCAATCCGTATCAATCACTTGGACATGTGGGCGCGTTGTCGTGACAACTACACTGTAAACTCACGTGCCACTCGTATTCGCAATTATCAAACTCTAAGGAAAGACCATGACGGAATGCGAGTTAGCTGATAACTTACTTGACAGCGAGGAAATCGTAGAAAAGTGAAGAGGTTTCTAGAAGAAGGATGCAGGTGTTCTCAGGGTGTGAAAGGTGGCCACTGTTCTCAGCAATTTCAGAAAGAAGTTGTGCTGTGTAATTTAAACAACTGCCTGGAGTTATCACATGGAGAGCTCGACCTCGTCATACTGGCGAACATCCAAGCGTTCACGATGATCGATGTCATTGGGGAAAAAAGAAAGCGAAGTGCGCGCTGCAATTTTCTTTACCTGAACCGTCCGATCTGTAAAGAAATGTTCTTAAACACTTATGGCATAAGCTACTCAAGGTTTCGCAGATTAAAAGAACACTATGAAGAACACGGAATCTGTCAAAGGGTACATGGAAACCGCAAGAGGCTACCTCACAACACGTTGCCACAAACCGTTACCGAGGACGTCAAGAACTTCCTTACCAACTACGTTGAAGAAAATGCTGTCCTCCTACCCGGCAGAATCCCAGGATTCAAAAAAGATGACATGCAAATTTTTCTGAACGGGTACACTAGCCGTTCGAACGGTTGGGCAATTTTTGTGAACGGATGACACAGCCGTTCGAACGGCTTGACTTCCGTTTTAAACGGATCGCCCAAGCCGTTCGAACGGATGCAAATTCTTTCTGAACGGATGAGAAACGGCTTGTGAACAGTTATCCGTTCAAAAACGGCAAGCCGTTAGTGTACGTTTTCACGTGAGAGGTCACACATTCTCCCTTTATATATTTAGTGTATCTCAGAATAGTCTGAGGAATGCAGGCTTCTAAAGGATGCTGGCTTCTAATTAGCACAGAGGTAGGTCTATTTTTGTGCGGTTTATGACTGTGCAGGCTAGAAAAGGCAGATCTTCACAAGTACAGTGTAAGGGTTATTACAGGAATCCAAAAATAAAACTAGGGGTAATTGTACATTTTAAATAGAATAAAGCATCAATTTATTAAAAACCATAATGCACACGTGCAGTGCTCAAGATTAGCGGTCGTCCGGTCTTCTGAGACGACCAAAAAGTTTACCGGGCAACCAATTTTTGGTAAAATTAAGAGGCTGGTTGCCCAGGGAAAACACAACGAACAACCCAGCCAAAATTAGAAAATATATTAACCATAAACAGCACGCGACTTACATGACGGTTTTGTTTTGTCAATGTCCGATAGTGTGAAGTTAATAGTAATTAATTTTCCTCAGCTAAGCGTTTTCCTGTGTTTTGGATATCTGTAAATTTTACAAAACTGCATTGCCAGGTACGAAAATGTAAGAGACAAACACAAAGTTTCATGTCTGGTGGCGATCAAGATCAAAGACGCCATTTTGAATATGCCACAACTTAAACCCAGACTTCCACGAAAACCATTGCCACACACTAAGAACTATGGGATTAGTTCAAGCTTGGCCACCATGTGATTACATCTCAAGCTCTACACGGTGTGTAATCATTATGCAAATGTGGCATTTTTTGACTGGTGTAAAGCCACCTCCTCAAAAGAAAGCTAAACTGAGCAAGACAGATGCACGGTACGAGAAAGAAAAGAGAAAACAAGAACCACAGAAAACATGGGAAGACAAGCAACCTTAGTTGCAGTTCACACTAAATGGAATGATGATTTGCAATTATTGTGTTGATGCAAACTTTTTTTTCTAAGGGCCAACCAATGATTCATCAGGGCAACCAAATAATTTCACGGGTTTGTTTGCCTGGGTTTTGAAATAGGGACAACCCGGATTTTTTTTTTAATTTCGAGCACTGCACATGGTTTCAAACACTTTTTTTATTGTTACTCATTAAGGTCGTTTTTGATTTACCGTATTCTGGAATAAGAATAAGCGAGATAGCTGTTAGATTTCTCTTTTTAAGTCAATTTGGCAAAATTGAGTTTCACTGACACATGATAATTTAATAGCGACTTGGTACTTCAGTAACTCCAAAAATGTTTTATGAGGGATTCCTTGTCATCATTTTATGTATTCCTATGCTGGAATAGGGCCAATCGAAAATATCTCTGAAAAATCTATGGTCAAGTGCTGCCAATATTTTCTTTTTGGATTCTAATAGCCTTAACTACAATCTGCATTTACCATATGGTCATAAACATTTCCTAAATCTTTATTAGGAGGCACTGTCCTTAATTAAATACCATTCAAAAACTCATTAATAATAATTATTAAACCCATTGACCTATCAAATTGTCAATAATACATGTATCACGTGCAGTGACTTTATATCGATGAACCTCCTCCTTATTAGTATGCGGTGTTTTATCAGTTGACAAAACACTCCTTATTAGTACGCCGTGTTTTATAAAGTTGATAAAACTGTTCCTTATTAGTACGCGGTGTTTTATCAGTTGATAAAACTGTTCCTTATTAGTATGCGGCGTTTTATCAGTTGATAAAACTGTTCCTTATTAGTACGCGGCGTCTTTTAAGTTGATAAAACACTCCTCATTAATTAGTATGCGGTGTTTTAAAACACTCCTCCTTAGTATGCGGTGTTTTATCAGTTGACAAAACACTCCTTATTAGTACGCCGTGTTTTATAAAGTTGATAAACCCATTATGCACCAGCCGTTTCCAGACTGAGGTTTTCCAAAATTCAGCAAAATTGGTAAAGTGGTTATTTCCTACCCTATGTGAAAATACATAACTTACAGGGCAAAACAAACAACACCCCTTTGGTCTAAGATAGTTAAAAAATTACTAATTATGGAATAAAATACACTAGTTGCCAATTGAAGGGGTGAGTGGAAAAAAGCCCTTAGTGACATCTGATCTTACATCAAATTCTCCTTTGCTCATACAAGGAAAAACAAGGCAATTTGCTAGGAGAATGTAACAGTCAATCAGATGTCACTTAAGGCTTTTTTCCACGCACCCCTTCAATTAAAAATTTTCCAAACAACAAACTTGAGGGTGAAAATTTCTGAAATTTTGATGAAATTTGATCCGCGCGTCACATGGGCGAAATTTGATCCATCTCGAGAGCATGTGTTTGTTTACGCAAGATTACACAGTTGTCACGTTTTCTCAATGAGAATAGAAAGAAAAACACACAGAAAGCTTTCCTAAATGAAGAATTTATTCAGAAAAGTCTTTGTTTACGCCTTAGAAAGAAACGCGTATAATTATAAGTCCATTTAGAAGTGAATTTATCGACCCATGCGGGGCACGTTTTTCAAATATTTTGCAAAAACTGTTCAGAGTACAAAGAATCGGTCAATTAGAATTATAGTATTTCAGTACAAATTCACAATCAAACTTGTAATTTTTTGGCTGTTGAATTCCCAGGAGTACTTGAAAATTTCGCAGAAAGTCCGTGGCCTGAACAATGATTTGAGCTGTCTGCTCTCTCGTCGCCTGGATAAAACAACAATTCGTACTCGAAGCGCAATTTCTTCGCTGTTATTTCTCGGATTTCCCCTATCAAAACTGTTCAGTATTCCTTAGTAGTTCTTCTTTTGATTTACCATTTCGAAAAGGTGTGACTGTTTTCCTTAGGAAAAAGCGAAAATCAGCGACTAAACATTTAGCCGCATGGCCCACGAAGCAACAAAAATTGAAATATGACATGGCTTTCTATAGACAAAAAGTTTTTTTTGTCTAGATCCCCCTAAGACCTAAAAATATATGCGCAGTAAGTGGATTCTGATTGGTCAGTCCTTTCTGAAGACAATGAGAACAATAGCGGACAAAAAAATCCCTTCTAGGGGAGGTAGGCTCCAAACACGAAGAGCACGCGATTGTGCCCGAAATCTCGGCCGGTTTTGGCCGGCACGGTGCATAATGGGTAAAACACTCCTCATTAGTATGCTGTATTTTATCAGTTGCTAAAACACTCCTTATTAGTATGCCGTGTTTTACCAGTTGATAAAACACTCCTTGTTAGTATGCGGTATTTTTCTCATATGCTAATTTCATTCACAAATACATAATAATGTTATGAACTCTATTGACACACGCTTTTCCAGGAATGTTTTTGAAGCCGTTCAAAAAACTCCCAGCACGTGATTTATCGGGTCTAAAACCACTCGGCTTTGCCTCATGGTTTTAAACCCAATAAAACACTCCTGCTCACTTTCTAAATATTACTAAAAAGAGGCTGTTTCAGTCATAATAATTCCATTGTTAAAAAATGTATTAAATAAAGTACAGAGTCTTTAATGTTTATGATGGCATACCTCACTGAGAAAAACAAGGATTGAACAAATGCTCCCATTTACACCATTCTCAGCAAACTTCTTCTCTGATTTCCAATGTCCTTTCATCCACTTGAAGTAAACATCAACAGAAAATAAGCTTTAACTGGTATGTTCAACTTAAAAGGTGTTCACAGACGATTTTTAAGTTAATTTTTACAAACTGCAGAGTCACATATCTGCTGGAGTGTCAATAAGGACAATAACTCGAAATTTTTTTAGCCTGTAACAATATAGAGCATGCTTAATAATTATATTAGGGATCTAAATTTGCAACAAAGCAAGTAACCCGGACATTTTGCTTCCGTAATCAATAATGAATCTTCAATCATGATACCAATCAGTTAATTAAACTTCTTTCAAGAATCTGTACAATCTGTTGACTGTGGTTACTTTTTTTGTTGCTCACATAATAATTAGATACATGTAGATGGATATTGTTTTTATTAACTAAAGATAAATCCTTGCAGCCCCCAGGCTGGCTGAATTAAGCCTTAATGGCAGAGGTGGCTAAATGATCAATGACAAATATTTCTTCATTATTATAATGCAAAATATTGGATGAAATTAATTGTTTGATCTAGATTGAACATGGAAAACCATTGAGTCAGGAGAGGCAGCTAAACAGTATTAAAACATGCTCTTCCAACACGAATGTTGGCTGAAAATTCTTGATCAGTTATGTGGGGCTCAAAAAGGATGTATCTCTAGGGGAGATAAAAAGTACAGTGTATCCTGTGTACTGTACCTACATGTAATCATGATCTACGAAGACCTTACCTCTACTTTGTTCTTACACTCTGGGTAGGCTGGGTCATTAGGAATGTAACAAAGGTCGTCAACTGAAAACAAGAAACAATATCTTCATTCAGCATCCATTCAGCAATCGAATTCAGAAATCATATACCGTACCTGTATCAGCAATGGTAGAACATTTCCAGGAACCAAAATCACACAGTTTAATTGATTATGATAGCTTAAAATTAATCATTTGTCTCACAAGGTGTGGATCATGACGTTTTGACCGTGATGCAGCTGGTCTTCGATCATCGGGCGATGGTGTCAACTGGCTGTGTATCAATATACTGTAAGTAGTACCATGGTTGATGGTGAGTGATGCATTTTGATCTTTAGGGTTGAACAGGCCCTTCACCCTTATAGATTAACATCAATAGGGATATTATACAGTGTGTATAATGGAATTGAAATTCTGTAAGCATGCATGCCTATGATCATCAACTGAACACAACAGCCAATTGGTACCACAGCAGCCCCGAGTAAACAAGGATCAAAATCCTCCAATCATTAACAACCATTTAGTGAGGATTGAGATGCAGCAATCATAAATCAACCAAGACGCTACTTATAGTACAGTATCGCATGATGAAGACCAACAGTATTTGCATTCTAGAAATTAAGGCTCCCAAAAATATGTGCTCTATAAGAAAGTCCATTTTTTTCCAAGTGTGCCTGTGTCACACACTGAATAATACATCATTCTCATTCATTCACCAGGCCTTAAATATACCATCACATTAATTTTATTCCATTGTGCATATGCCACACATTGACATTCCAATCCTAGCAGTATGCAGGATGTTTGTCCCATCAACCTAGTTTAATGGCCTTAGTTCCCACAAGTCTCCAGTAGCTCAGTTGTAGGAAGGTTCGACTCCTGATAGGAGCATTCAGATTTCCTTTCTCCTAGTTGGCCTGTGTCACTCACTGAATAATAAATCATTCTCAAGAAAGTCCATCTTTACCCTTTGTTCTGTTGGTATTTTTGATAACAATTGTGAAGTTCAAAGACTTTATTGCATCCGTCAGTAGTGCAAACTCCGAGGTGCTATTCAGTATCACAAATTCAACTTGTTTCTCAAGGGTTCTAATTCTTGATAACATATTTTGTAGCAGGATGGCAGTAGCTTTCTTCATCTCACGAACCTCCACTGAAAAAAAAAAGAAAAACTGAGTAACTTTTTATTCACTTTTTGCTATATATTCTAACTGGTTTAAAAGTTACTTGTAGTTCTAGAGCTGGGTGAAATGACCAGGGCTGCCTGTCACTGATCATTATATAATGCAATTCCAGGCATTTGATTGGCTCAGCAGTCATTGGTATACACATGTATGAGCTATTATACCATGCCCGAGAAATAGCGACCCTTAAATTGTCTTCTGGTTGTTCTTGCAAAGCGAAATTACAAAACTAGCAACATTTCTTGATTGCTTTCAATAAAACAATATTATACCACTCAAGCTCGTTGGATGAGATAATTATAGTCAACTCAGTGCTATGCGCCTCCTTGGATATCTATCATCTCAAATCCAAGGCATGCTCGTGAACAATAATTATTCTTATAGAAAACTGCCATTTATTCTTGTTTACAATAACATGGAAAAAAGCATGAGCACAATGGGCTTTATTTTCCATTGAGAAAGCGCTCTTGTAGACAATATCAATGAGCCAATCAGTGCACAGGAATTTTGACAGTTACTGTTAAAAAGGTTGTTGATCTAATGAGAAAGAATCTATACTGTTATATGGCTGGCTGCGTGAGCAGGCAAAACGAGTCAAATCCTGCGAGCTGTGATTGGCTTCCCGCTCGGGATTACCCACTGCCCATCTGCTTGGCATCAAAAGTTTAATCCCGAGCAACAATGCAATCTTTTCTTCCATTTTCCTGTTGTTTTGGGGGAAAATGCCGACTAAAATGTATGGTAAACTCTCAACATTTATGTAAAGGAAAGGAAAGAGAATGGAATCATCCTGGTGTAGTAAAAATTTTGTTTCAGCTACAATGAATGTGAGTTGAATCAGTGAGTTGCTCTGTCTGTAGGTAGATTAATTATTTTGTAAAACTAATTGTCTCAAGTTGAGCACTAATTAATTGATTAGTTCTCTAGGTTTACAATGACTGTATTTAAATTACAGCGTGGTGAAAGTTGCGTTAATAATGGTAATTGAACTGAGTGGAGTGCAATTTGGTCGGAAATCATACCCGTGATTTCAAAATCAAATGAGCCCACAGATTTGAAATCACAAGTATGATTTCAGACCAAAATTACACGACGCAAAGTTCAATTACCACTTTATTACACCTATTTTAAAATCACAGTTTTATTGTCAATTATTTTTGTTACCTCATTTCCATTTTGATGGGCTAAGGAAAGGATGCGATTTAGAGCAAAAACTGGTGCAATTTGGGAATAAATCGCACTGTTGAGAGCCAATCAGATTGCAAGGATCACCAGTGATTTCGAAATGAGTGTAATAAAGTGTTTAAGAGCAGTTCAGTAAAGCGTTTTTCTTAAGTTCACTGAAGAAGCAAGCTCACGTTTTTAATTTAGTCAGGTCTTGCTTGTTGTAAACAACAAAATCTTATCAAAGTTTTGCCCAGTTTTTAATTTACCCGCTCTATTTTTCAGTTTATGTTTGCATATAATGTGAAAATGTATTGTTTCATTCAAGAATTATTGATTGGAGGCCGAAAACTGTGGAAAAATGTTTACTATTTATGCCACCATGAGATCGGCCGAAAATGGTGAGTTTGCCGGATTCTATTAAAAACTTCCCACACTTGCGAAAATCTAAATTTTTTGTACTCAATAATTGTATATTCCCTTTAAGCCATTATCAAGTTAGAGCCTTAAGAAAATTTAGGATTCCCAGTTTTCAATGATTACATGCTAATCCAAAAATGCACTGAAAATAAATCTTATATTGGCCAGCTATGAAGAATTTCTTTCATAGCATAACAGTTTCATGGTCTGTTTTGTTTTGTTGTTGTATCATCGTAACTTGAAGACAAAGCCATATAATAAATCCTTTATTGACCAAGTGTGAGGTCAAGATGGCTGGATTATTGGCATCATTCTTTTTTGTGTTTTCATATATTTTATATCCTATATTTTCGGGTTTTTTTTTTGCATTTTTATAGTCGCACCCAAACAAAGAACAACGCCAATACATATCCAGCCATCTTGACCTCATGCTTGGCCAATAATGCATATCTATGGCTAAGAACAGAAGTATGGTTGAAAATAGACAGAGCATCTTGTTCTGACATGTACGGATGTTTTCAACATGGAAGAGTTAATTTTGTCTGTTAATAATTATTAGCATAGCATAAATTAACTTAGGAAACCAAAAAACCGAAAGAATAATACATCAATCATTCCCACAAAATAAGTACAAATCTTTTATCAACATAAATAAGGGAAACATCAAAACGAATGTTCAAAACGAATGTTCCATCGTTTTGATGCTTCTGTGAGTGAACTATATGCATAATAAGCTTGTGTGCTCGTGCATCATGCATGTCCGTCATGCATGATGACAAATTTTATTCAACCGATTCGTGATTCTATTAATGGTGATATTGAAAAGCTGCAGACCTATTTATTGAAGAGGACAAAAAAGCTTCAAAATATAAAACCAATAAGAGTTAAGCTTCTGTAACTTGCAAACAGGAAGCTTTACACCGTTTCGCTTACCGTTGTCGACTAAATCACCCATCGAAGTGAGTCCCTTCTCTTTAGCAACGGCATCTATGTATTCCTTGGAAAGAGTTATAATTTTTTCCTTCAAGTAATCTGACTGTGACTGTCTGTCGTTGATCTGTACCTGAATCAAGTACATCCCCCAAATGAAGCTAAATATTATCAAAATTACGCCGATTCGATGCGAGGTCAAACGAAACTTAAACCATCTGCCCATGTTTGAATTTCTTCGGTCGCCCGTCATAATGCCAGTCGTGAAACCGTAAAATCGTTTCGGAGATCTTTAGCCCTTTTGTAGGGCTTCCACCAGAAACAACTACATAAGAAGCTGGCCTCAGTGTTGAAATCCCACAGAGCACAGGAAGAAACCCGTACATGGATTCCGTTTCGAGCGAACGGATCTAATTGATTGACAGGTGCCGGTGTCATAACAACGCACACATTAGCATTACAAAAGTCTGATACCGGCTCAGTGCGAATCACTAAATTAAATTGCCACGCTACTTGTTCAGTCAGAAAGGAACCATTGTTTTTAAATTTACGAGAGTTTTACACATTTTTACAATTGAAAGGATTTAAAACAAATAGTTCCGTGTAAAATGCAAATATTAACTAGTTCTCGCGCAAGTCACGCATTTGTTCACGAAAGAGAGTTTAAGACTGAAAGTAGCGATGGTTTTCAAGTTTACACATTTATAAAAAAAGGGTTTCAAACAGAAAGTTTCAATGCCATCCATTTTTTTTTAAAACGAGGTTTTCCGAACCTCAGCTTCCTTATCCTTGTACTGCGCAAAAATAGTTCGTGACGTAAGCGGTTATAACTCCCACTCCCCAAACAAAATAAATAAACGGCTTATTTCAATTTTTAAACAACCATCCGCCCGTGGCAACACGGCTTGTGCATATCATTAGTTCGGCTAAGGGATTTTTTGGTTTACTTTTTTTGTTCAATCTGTGAGGAGACTGCCTATCAAAGGTACTATTTCCGTTCACGAGGGATTTCCTACAAAGGGAAAAAAATCGTACTAATCAAAATTTACCGATTTCAACCCAAAACACAAGCATCGTCATCATTTAAAACTTTAAGAATTTATAATTCAGACAGATTCAATAGAGTTGCGAACTGTCAAACAGACGTCTGCTCAGCTGCCGATCTTGAGTCACTTTTGAAGTCTAGTCGGTCCAAAGTCCCGCCGGCGCAGACGTTCTTCCATGACAAGTGCAAGAAAGAGGGTCGAACACGTGCACAGCGCGTGGGATGAGCGCAGAGCGGGAATTCCCGCGCGAAGCGCGAAGGCAGGGAAACGCTTTTCCCAGCTTTTCCCTTCGTTATTCTTAGGCTTTCTCGTTAGGAAATATTACTCGGATTGTCGAGTTTCGTTATGGAATAATTTAGACAACACTTTTAAGTTATGTGAATCTGTTCTTATTTTCAAAAGAAAATTAAGAAGAGGGGGGTGAATAGGTCTACGGATCGGCGGATTTGGTAAATATTTCAGCCCGGATTCTGGATTCGGAGCGAAATTTTAACGGATCTGCGGATCCTATGATCACAGCGGATCGCGGTTTTATCCAGTTTTGGGGCCCGGATTTTGGATTTTGGTTGTTAGGAAGTTCAAGTTTGCTTTTTTTTTCTCGTATCTGCAAGATTTCGTTTCGATACAGACGTTCGTTACATAAATCCATAAATATTTCGCTGATAGTCATCCTCAACGCTAGAACACAATATCACGCAAGGCAACTCCAACAACTGAAGTCGCCTTGTATCTCGCGTATCATCTAATTAAAGCTAACGCGACAAACAATTTGCGGATTCGGATTTAGTTGATTTTTTGAGCGGATCGACGGATTCAGCCATTAATTTTAGCGGATCAGCGGATTTACATAGCCCTATTCACCCCCCTCTAAGAAATAAACTCTAACGGGAATTTTTAACTACTTAGTAGTATTATTTTTTTGACTTTAATATTGTATAAAAATTATTTTTATCGTATTTTATTCTAATTTTTATAGTGATTGTATTGTAATTTTATCTTGTTTTATTCAGTATCTTATCATAATCCTATTGTGATTTGTTTTATAATCTTACATGTTATAATTTTAGATGATTAACCCTTATCACTACTACCAAGCAAATTTCAGTTCCCGGTATACGTATAAGAGAGACCTCCTCATTTGAGTCTCAGGAGAATAAAAAGGTTTGTTTTGCACGGCAAGCTTCGCACTGAATTCCGCCGTCTGGCCGAGGCTTGCGGTGCGAAAGCAAAGCATTTTATTGCCCCAAGACTCAACATGGCCGCCGAGTAACACCGAAAAGTCCTTTTGCAGGGTGTTCATAAAATTTGTATTGTATTACAATTGTCGCTCGCAGTACGGTTGCAAGAGCCAGCGAAAGCCGGACACTTGAGTGCATTAATAGAAGACTCACTGTGGGGAGCAGGGATGGCGCAGTGGTGAGAGCACTCGCCTCCCACCAATTAATGTGGCCCGGGTTCGATACCAGGGGCCCGTTTCTCGAAAGTCCCGGTAACTTACCGGGCCAGTTAAGTATATTTTAAAATGTTTTTTCGCCGAGTACACAACGATTACAGACATGGTACTTCGCCAATGTTTTCATAAAATAATAAAATTTTAAAACTTAGTATTGAAAGCTAACAAAAATTGTTAAGAAACATCATCTCGAAAATTACTTATCGGGCCCGGTAAGTTACCGGGACTTTCGAGAAACGGGCCCCTGGACACGACACTCCGGTTTTCCCCGCTCCTCAATAACCAACATTTCCAAATTCCAATTCGATCTGGAAAAGTGTCCCCAATTAGTGCTCTGCGCTAAATACGTTGACACTTAAATAAAGAGACTTTTTATGACGATTGTGAATTTACTGGACAAAATGATAAACTGTACTCAGTCACGTTTTCTTGTTCTGATGTTTTCTCTTCCACTGAAACTGGAATATTTTCGATGGGCAACACATGCGAGGGGTTTCCCGTTTAAGCTAAAGTCCCGCGGATTCGGATTATGGCAAAAATATTTTTGGATTATATTTGGCCCAAAACCTTTTGCGGATTTTCGGATCCACAGCCGGACCCTATATATTCACCTTCTCCCCCTCGCCGTACGTCTTCGGAGCCGGCCGCCGGAGATCTTCAACCTTCAAGTGAGCTGCCCGCTCAGCTTGCCTTTTTCAGGAGAAGAGAGTCTGAAACTACAAAGAACGATCCAAGTGAGATAAGGCCTTTAGATTATATACAGCTATTTCAATTAACGTTGTCGGATCAAAGCTTAAAGAGGCTGCCACCTCATCCATTTTACCGTCTTAACTCAGATTTCTTTCATCCACATCGTATATCTTCACTGGACGGACGAGGCGTAGCTGATTTTGATGTACTTAATCATAAAAAAATCCACAGAATCTTGAGGTTTTGTCTTATAGCTTTATACTTTGATCCGACAACGTTAATTGAAATAGCTGTATACCTTACAGTTCCCAATCTGAACCTCCTCCGTCATTTCTCCCACAGAACACGGCCGCGCGGAGTCTGCGCGCGACTCAGAGAGCCTCGTCTTGACAGTGCGCTAAAGATCCGTTCTGGGGCGATCTGGGGCTTTGTCGGCTGTCAACTGACTCAAACAGACACACACCGGAAAGGCTAGAAAAATGAAATTTTGCCAGAATATTAAATGCGATACTAGATTACACAAATAGGATCTGGTATGGGGGTCGGTATGGGAACTGCAGGAAACAAAAAATAACTATTTTGCTTTAATCGGGAGCTTTCGGCCGATATTTGAAAGTACCGGAACTGCTTTGAAAAGCCGGGCCGGACGGAGATGTTCACACTGTGGGGTTCTAGGGAGTTACAAACACATGTTCCCCCGGACTGAGGAAACTGCTTCTTCGGTCTCAACAAAGTTCACCCTGAGACCGAAGAAGCAGTTTTCTATTCTTGGATAGAATGTTATTCCACGAATTTACTACTGAGCTGCTACGACGTCTTTGTCCCTACGGCGAAAACAAAAAGGCTGATTAGAGTTTAGCGAAAGTTTTAGGTGAACTTTCGCTAAATTAAAGGAAATGTTAGTTTTTCTTCACAATTTAAACCGAATTTCCGAGGGTATATATATATACGGCTGCCGAACAGATGCCTCCACGAAGGCTCTGCCGATTCTCTCTCTATCTTACAGACCCACCCAAAACACCCCGACAAGAATTCACTGAAGAACAAGATAAGAAGCAGAAGAATTTAAACATTCAAAACGGACAGGCGGAGATTCAAGGAGACAATTAAGGATATTTCGCTTAGAGTCTTCCTGGATGTATCAATTCTTTAAAGGTTGAAACCGTGAAATTACAAGCAAAACGAAATTATAGAATTGAAGAACGAATGATATCGCTCTTGAGACGCGATTAACGGATAGTTCTCCGGCAAACGTTATCGAAGACATGAAAAACTAGGTGAAAGAGGAATAAATTACAAGGGGAAAAAGGAAAAAATTGCAGGAAATATTAATACCAATTTCCACTGAATTTCTTGAGGAGCGATTGAGGTTAAAGCCGCCAGCTTAAAAGTTTTCGGCCCCTTTAACTGTGGAAGAAGAGAGAAAAAGGCTTGAGGAAAGTCCTGGTTCACACTTGCGACATAACGACATAATGGCATAACGACATAATCGCTTATGTCGGTAATGTGAACACTGACATAAAGACATAAGGTTAGGTGAAAAGAAAACTTTAAAAATGGCGGAACAAACACTTGTTCCCTTTGAGATGATTTAATTTGTTTCTTCGACGAAGGCGTCGTCGACGACAACAAGGGGAAAATTTGTTAGAGGAAAAGAGTGGGTGCGTCCAGAAGCTAGAAGAGCATCTACACGTCTTTTATCATACGATATTGGATAAGTTCGAACCGCTTCAGCAAGTTCTTCTTCATCTACACCGGCGAGCCGCCCTAGGGTTACTCCGTCATATCTTCCAACTCCACAGCCGTGAGCCGCCATATTGAAAATAGTGCTGATGGCGAGCTGGGTTCGACAATTTTTGCCGCTCCCTATTTTGTAGTTTGTTGTGTCGTTATGTCCGAAGTTGTTCACACTTGTTTGACAGCAACATAACGACATAAAGAATAGATCAGTTTTTTCCTTATGTCGTTATGTTGCCAATATGTCATTTTCAGTTCATGTTCACACTGCTAACATATAACGACATAACGTCCTTCTTATGTCGTTATGTTTATGTCGTTATGTCGTTATGTCGCAAGTGTGAACCAGGCTTTAGGCCTCAAATCCATCCGAGGTGCCACCAAATGGGCCTTTCAAAAAATTTAAGGATGGGTAGATTGCGAGGGTCAATAAAGACGCAAATTTAGAGGGCGGAGCAACTATCAGCCACAGGGCTTCTTTGGTCCACTTTATTTATATGTGTCGGCGGCTTTTGTAGAAATTAGTGGCCCTGTATTCTATAGTTTAGCCTAGAGAGCTGCTCATTCACATGCAATTGACGAAGAAACAGTACAGATCTAGAGTCTGGACACAAATATCACGGTCAACGTGATAGTAGAACTGCTAAATTTGTGGACCAAGTTTGTTGATTTTAATTGTTTCTTTTTTTGGTTCTCTTTGAATTGCTAATCTACTAGGATGAACGTTCTGTTTTAAATTTAATGTTCACTAGTGTTCTTTATACAAAATGTTCATCCTAATTAGCATTTCATTGTTTCCGTCATTCAACCCCGTATTTGCCTTCAAGCTCCTTCAGTTAGCTCAAACTGAATTCAAAGCCCTCCCTAGACTTTTCCGAACACGGGAATATTCAACCGTAACAAACCATCAGTGTTAGGTGCCCCTGGTCATTGCGTGGAAGACGAAATGGTAATTCTAAAAAAGGGCTGCATGAATGACATGCATATATATTAATATGTTTAACAAACTGTTTAAGTTCTGGCTGTCGAGCCGACCGCAGTGGACAATGGCATCATCAGAGCATTGTACATAAATGCATGTTAGACAAGCAAAAGGTAGGTAATGTAAAAATGGCAGTTTCAGGTTTAGGGGCTGTTTTCGTGGCTGAATTTTGTTTTAACTGGCTTGTTGCTGTTACTGGGGCAGAATACTGCAGGGGTTTAGAATTTTCCGAGTGGCTTGCGAGCACTTGCGACGTTCGCTCAGCTGAGCAGTGAAGTTGTTTTTATGTAATTCCCGATGGAATTGAAGGTAATTTAAACTGAAACGCCATTGTTTCAACCAAAAGTCGAATTTCGTAATGTTGCTGTAGTGTAAAGCAGGGAAGGAAAAAGTTCATGGTTCATGGTTCATTTTATTTCACACTATTTACACAACATTAACATAAAAAGTTCAATCGTGTACATTGAAATTCTCATAGTCGAGCAGTTGGAGGCTTCGAATAAAACAGCAATATCGAACGGCACTGAAAGCAGAAACCAAGTTTGAAATCAATAATATATGACATTTGCAATTTGATACTGGTATGTTGGCAGGTATGTTGCGTACAGAACAATTGCAATATTGAGTACTTCAACTTGAGTGAAAATAATATCAAGAGCTTTGAAATCAAAATATGAATTTTGGCGGGGATGGAACGCCATATTTGTCCGCGGCTTACACTGGATCGGAGTTTGTACAAGTAGTAATCGTACACTTTTTTTAGAAACCTGTAGTAGCAGGTAGTAGCACGATACCAAAGGTGATTCGACGCAGTTGGCGAATGGCCTTTGTACCTACACTTTGTGAGTTAATATTAACATTATTTTTAATCAGCCGGCTCAGTGATCGACTTCCTTCGACTCAACATGGACGCCGACGATGACTTATACAATACCAAGCTACTGCCACCACGGGATAGAGATCCAAGCAGTTCAATAACGGAAAGCATCGAGAGTTCGGCGACAACCGAGTTTCCTTCTGCTAAAGACGCGGAGAATACCGAGAAAGATGGACACTGGGCCTGGGTCGTGTGTGGAGCAGCATTCTGTGATCTGTTTGTCGTACTGGGTATGCATTATTCTGTCGGAGTCTTGTACGCCGCCTTGCTCGACCATTTCAAGGAGTCGAAAGCCAAGACAGGTACAAATATATAATGTTTATTATCGTGCGATTTTACATGTAAAGCAGGTGATTGACAACAAATTGCAATACGAGAACAACGTTTTTAATACACTTTGATTAAAGGGTGACGCGAAGTGAGGTCGATTTTAATGAGACATCATTTACAGAATGGGTGTGCATAATTTAAAATGCTGTTCTATTTCCTCTCCATTTCCATGCGTGGATACAACCTATTAGAGAAAAAAGATAGACGCGCTTTCACTGCGCTTTGTTGAGCAACAGGGCCTCAAAATGAGCGAAACAATTGGGTGTACATGTTGAGACGCGATTCAAATAAATTCAAGGAGTGCTGTTGTTTGTCTGGACGTACAAATATAGTACACTCCAATCAGTATTGCCATATCGTGGATATTTGCATAATATCCTTAACAACGGTTTCAATCGCAGAAATAGACTTGCGTGCGAGCAACGGGAACCGACCTGCGACAGCAAGTTTTGCCGCGCGTCATCATGGCAAAAGATTCGGTGAAACCGGCGAAATTTGTACTACAGCTGTTGATAACATTTTTTAAAACATGTCAACCGCAAACGGTTCGTCCGAGTCAAGTGGGGTTTTCAGTATCAATTGCAAATTCATTTTTTTATAAGGATGGAGTAGCTAGTCGGAGGTTGCTATCATATTATATTTTGGCATTGACTTGAGGTTTTTGTTGTTATAAAGATGAAGACGTTTCGGCTAAAGCTCAAATACCTTCATCAGTTTGGAGAATGTGACAGTTTAGATACATATTATCACCAATTGTTATCGCCTTTGTGTTGTAAATCTTCCAAGTGAAGGGCGGAATTACAAGTGAGCAATTTCCGTTTTACTTCCCAAACATTCTAGCCTGCGAGAGCATCCGGTTTTTCGGCGGGGGAGAGGAGCGACGACCGGAAATACGTCTTTGCTCCTTCATGTAAGAGTAATCTTTCCGACCTTTTCTAATCGGCCATCCTAGTTCACCTCGATACACAATGAAGTCCCAAGGGACTAAGGAAATGTGTTCCTTATAGACGAAAATCCATTGTACTGAACAAATTGTAAACTTATATATGCTGTTTTCTGATGCCTCTTTTTTTTTATAAGTTCGTGTCTAAGTCATTCCAAATCTCTACGGCGTTATAATCCCACGGACGTTCTAAAAAGCATAATGAACAGTGTTAAAGTCGTGTTTTGACAGCCTCGACGGGGTTGGTGTTTTGATTGGTCTTGAGAACTCAGGAAGTACAGACGCACAAATGACGTCATGAGCTGAAGAAAGTTCACGCGTTCCTCCCACGTAAAATTTTGCATAGCTAGGAGCCCTGGCATAGCTCATAAAAGAAGCCAAAACTAATTTGCCCTCTCAATCTTCACACAAATCACTGAGACGATTTTTTTTAAAAAACATTTCTAATTTTGTGGAGCGTGTACTCTGCTTTGACGTCAAGGCGTGGTAAGAACATCAATCAATCAATCAACAATTAGTGTGTCAATCTGCTAGCGTGCCAACATGCAAGGCTTACTAATCGGGGACACCGAACAGTCTCATGTTATTCGCCTGTGGCTTGTAGCGTATTTCTTCTCAACTTTGTTCTCACCACGTTTTGACTAGACTGCTACTCAGACGTTTTTTGTCGCGTGGCGTCACGCATTCCTGGTCACGTGGGGAGGAGTGCGTGACGCGGTGACGAGCCAAACAACGTCATGCGTAGGAGGCTACGTTTCGACGTGATCTGTGCGTTACCAAGAGTGCACACCCACGGCAAAATGGAAGCGGGGTTGCACTGTATTCGCTAGCTGGTCGAGCCAACGACTTTTATGAGTCAATGAAGTAGAAAGGCTAAGCAATAAACGATTCTAACATGCCTTTTTTCTCACAGCATGGGTTGGTTCCATCGCCCAATTCTGTCTCTTCTTCTTCTGTTATCCCGGAAGCCTGCTGAGCGAGCGCTTTGGCTGCAGACGAGTGGTAATTGTCGGGGGACTAGTAACAAGCGTGGGTCTTCTGCTGTCGTCATTTGCGAACAGTTTGTCCCTGATTTATTTGACCCATGGAGTTATCGTGGGATTTGGCACGAGTATTAGCTATCTTCCCGCGCTGGTTATGGTAGCGTACTATTTCGACAAGAAGCGTTCCTTTGCCACAGGTATCGCAACCTGTGGAAGTAACTTAGGAGCGCTTGGGTTGGCTCCACTACAGCAAGTTATCGTTGATTCTTATGGTTGGAGAAATTGCTATCGTTTTCTCAGCGCACTTGCGATTGTTATTTCTATTTGCGGGATATTATTCAAACCAGTTGAAAAGAAAAAAACTGGTCAATACAAACTTGCAAAGTCTTCGGAGATCATTGAAACAAAATCTGCCAAGAAAAGAGGGATTCGTTTTCCGAGAAATAATTGGTTTATTATCTGGGCTGTAGCTTCGACTATTGCAACGTTTGGTTATTTCATACCACATGTTCATTTGGTAAGTATGAGTAAGATTGTGAAAGAAATGTGATGTTATGTTTTAATCCTGGTGAATGATGACTCAGCGTCAAACGCGGAAAAAATACCACTGGGTTCCAAGCATGTGGGACTGACTTGACCGGGGCAACGCGCAGGAAAACATGAAACCAGTCATGTGAGACTCTAATCTCGTACCCAGAGTCCTCAGCCCAAAGAGCCTGAGGACTCTGGGTACGAGATTGGTGGCACTTATGAAACTGGTGGCGAGCGCGGGAAAACATGCAACCAGTGCAAACGCGGCGAACCATGTGTCTTCTTCCAATTGTGAAAAAACATGGAGCCGGTTCCAAGCATGGCAGAAAATAGGCTTAGCTACAATAATCCCGAAAAATCGCCTAAAAATCTATCCAGATAATCTCAAAAAATGTTCTAAAAATCTTAAGTTTTATTCTAAAACTCTCCCAATTTTACGAAAACTCCCAAATTTTAACGCAAAGTATCAAAGTTTAAAGATCCTTATAAGGTAAAAAAAGCCGCCTACACAATAGCTATGGTGGATAACATATTTAGTCTACCGACCTTGACTAGCGTTTATTAACACAATTTCCTTTTCTCTCTCTGAATGGGGGCTCATTTACGGTAATAAACTGTAAGTCCGTCTCCGCCATGTTTTTTTTTTTTTCGGCAACTAACTATAGCAGAATTGTGGGATACATAGTTGATGATTGATTACACTTTTCGTTTTCTTCCAGGTTCGTTTTGCCGAAGAGATGGGTTCGTCACATCGGGACGGTTCGCTTCTTCTCTCCTACATTGCTGTTGGCTCAGGCATCGGAAAAATCATCTTCGGGAAAATTTCCGACATTCCCTGGGTGGACACTGCGCGATTGTACAATTTTTGTATGGTTCTTTCCGGGCTATCGCCACTTCTCGCTATATATGCAGAGGGATACTCTATGATCGTCGTATATGTAGTAGTACTCGGTTTGTTGGATGGTTGTATTATCGGTCTCATGTCCATTGTGACGTTTGAATGTACGGACCGTGACAAGATGTCGGAAGCCTGGGGAGGAGTCCTAATGATTCAGTCTTTCTCAATGTTAATTGGTGCCCCAGCGGCAGGTAAGAAAGCATTCGAGTTTGTAGCCTGAACATAATTAGACACGCTCGCGTACAAGATTAGATGGCTATCTTTGAAGACAACCATTTTATTAGCACAAAATGTATCAGAGCTAAGTAAGAATAAGTAAAATAATGGTCTTTACTATTTACAATTGACTTCTCTTTTTTTTAGAGTTTTAGCAATTCATATATCGCGTCGTGCTTCCTAACATTTGAGTCTGTTTGATGAAAGTCTGACATTTTACTGTGACCATTCAAATGAAAGCTACTGAGCAGTACTTTCCAGTGCTCGTGCTCCTTTTCCACTGAATTGTAAATTGTAAAAGACGAATATTTTTTTCTGGTAGACTGTAAAACAGTCGTTTTTCTTGTGAAACAGAGAGAACTGAAACGTCGAAAGCACGTACTCACGAGGAACGCGCGTGAATTCTCGCTCCTCTCCAGTTTCACCTTCCATTTCCCTGCTCGTTTCAGGGTTTTCCTTCGAAAACCAAGCGTGTTCGCACGCCGAACCAACGCAAAAGTTATGGACTGTTTCGCGGTTTTCTATTTTTGGATTCATTTGTACATTGCTACTTTTACTAGGGTTAATTAATATATATTATCACCATGTTTCTCTGCAACAGAGTTGTGAAAAACAGAACGACTTTTGACTTATTCCCTTGAAGTGTCGTAAAACAACTCTATAGTAAAACCAAACCAAAGTATTTACTCTGACCAATCACAACATTCGCAAACAGCGCAGTGAACCAATCAGAATTCGAAGAAAATACATGTAACCGGCGCCAAGCGCGGGAAAACCCGTGCGAGCAAGGCACTACTTGTTTTGGTTTTGTTCCTCATTGGTTGAGAAAGTGGCACGAGTTTTGCTAACCAATCATAGAGCGAATTAATGCAAACCAAAGCCAATTTTCGAAACTCAATTGAAAACCGTTCTAATAATTTCTGTGTGTTTTATTCCTACAGGATGGTTTGGTGAAGTCACAGGAAACTATCGGAATTTATTTTTTCTGGCCGGTGCGCCGACTGTGCTTGGAGCCTTCATATTCTCGCTGACGCAATGCGTTAAAGACCCTGTGATCGAAAACCAGCAGAAACGAGCTCTTGTTGTCCCTAACCACGAAAAGGAAATCATATTTGTGTACGACAGACTGACAGTGGTGTGAGGAAACAAAGGATTTATAAATCTCTCTCTTTTTTTTTTTTGTTTTTTTTTGTTTTACCAAAGCATATTTAATTGAGGGACTGGTTATGAAACCTTATCGTGAAAACAATGGTGCTGCATTTTATGTTGGAAGGTCCGCGACCGTGCATAAACCTTTGATTTAATGTACACACTATAGTTAAATATCTTAACAGGAAAGTTTCTATTGGTCAGTTGCTCCAACACTTTTGAAATCTATTGTGGTTTTGTGCACGGTAAAGGCCAAAAATGTTAACAAAAGCATATAACAAAGAAGTTTGTCAGGCATCATAACCGTAACCTTTTATTAACTATGGTCAAGTTATGCTCGTAGAAGTTAGCAAATGTTTAACTTACACGACTCTGTGAAATATTTTCAGTAAAAGGACGAAAGAGCATACGAATTCTGTTTTTAGGAAATATTTACCAGCAAGGTATTTAATATTGCTTCTTACGTTATTTACCATTTCGGCTAAAGAAGGTCGGGTGTATTTTAAGTCGGTGTATATTATCAAGTGTGGGGCAGGACCTCTGATCGTTATCACTTTCACATGGAATTAATAGATTCACGGTGCCCGGGTTTGCAGTTCGAACAATTTGGAATATTTGTTAAAAGGAAAGAAAGAAAGGAAATCAATTTTGTAAATAAAAAATGTATATTTGAACTACGTGGGCCAATTTTGTAAATAAATAAAAAAAGGTACATTTTCACTTTTGTTTTACACCGTGAGCAGTCTCTCTTAATAGCTTTTGCTCGAAAATCTGCGGAAGAACGCGAAACACTAAGCGAGCATGATATTCGAGGGGCGACTCGCGCGCGCCGGAAGGCGAGCGAAAAGAGCTGAAGCCATAACCAAAACCTGTCACCCCATTTCCTAGAACAGATCCTTTCACTAACTACATCACTACCAGTGTTCTCAAAAATGCTTGAACGTGCCGTACATCAAATGGTTTGTACCTTTTTGCAAGACCACAAACTACTTCCACAGTGTCAATCCGTCCACTGCACTCCACCTCAACAAGCCTCGTCAATCTTATACAAACGCACTCGATTAATTAAGAAACATTGATAAGAGACTTACGGGACAACTCTGCACCAGGACATTCTCCGTTTTAGCCTGCGAGCAAGCTCTCGGGGGTGGGGCGGGGGGTAGGAGAGAGCTCTCTCTTCTTCCCTCCCTCACACCCCTAGAGCTTGTTCGCAGGCTATTCTCTTTTATTTAAGAAACTGATTTCGTATGATATTAGCCTTTCAGCTGTACAATGGATTCAAGTCACCTACCTCAAAAACGTACTCCATCTCTAAATGAGATACCCTGCGAACAAGCTCTCGATCTCGGGGAAGAGGAGGGGCGGCTTGCTCGCAGGCTATACTAGTGAGAATCTGTAAATGGGACAGTCTCGGCAGAACCCCAAAGAATCTTGTTTGGGGTCCCACAGGGTTCTATCTTTGGTCCTCTACATTTTACCATGTACACTCATGACCTTCCAATAGTTGCAGATTGCTACACTGTTGAGATAAAAAATGTACGCTGATGACACCTTGATATGCTTTGCTAGTATTCGTGAGTTTCGTCCGACTTACTTGGCTTCACAGAAACTTTTTTTTACTTAATTATGGTAAAACTAAGATATTACTTACTGGTACTTATCAAAAGTTGAAAATTGTATAATTATGATGATGATCTCTCTATTTGTGTTCATGACACCAATCTCGAGAGAGTATACAAATTTAAATACCGGCTTGGTGTTCAATTGAATTGGAATGGTGGTCTCTCTGTATCAAAAGTCGACTGTAACAGGTCAGAAAAAATGTTTAACAGAGTTCTGGAGAACCTGTGGGATAGAGAAACTGCTAGGAGGCTAGGTGCTAAAGTACAAGGGTCTACAGGAAAAGCCGTATCTGGTGACGATCTTTCGTGACTGCTTCATGAAGTGAACAACCCAGCAAAACTCGTCCCCAGGGTGTGTTCGGAGTTCACGTCCAAGATGGCGGATAAGATTGTCGCAAAGCGGAAAGAAACTGCGCCAAATGAAAGTCTCTGAATTGCCCCTGGAATTAATCGATGAGATATTGAAGCGTCTAGATGCGGTTTCTCTCGCTAAATCACGTCAAGTTTGCCGCTCATGGCGTTCTTTGCACTCTCAACCGAAGTACAAGCTCGTATGGAGATCGGCTTGTTACAGAGACATTGGTGGAGATGTTTTGATCGAACTTACTCATGGTATTGCAGGTGTATTTGGAGACAAAGTTCCTAGCGCACTGAGCAGTACTGACAATATTGAGTGGGAGGCTATTTATAAAGAGTGGTACCGCAGCCGTCATATTGGAAAGTGGCCCTCTATAGTTTCCGAACTCCAAGGACATAGAGGTGAGCGAGAAGGGAATCCGCGCCGGTTGGTTCGCTCGAAAGTCGACTCGCCCGACAGTATATCGGCCAAACTCACCTCGATTCGCCCGATGTTAGATTGGAAACTCAGATGGGAAAAAAACTATAAGACCTACGTACGTAATGCAATTGCAATGGAGAAAACGAGCGGAGATACAATCAGTTAAAATTGTAGAAACAAACTAAAAGAGGTCCTTACATTATTGTGGTGCCGAATATCCAAGTACTATCAGGAAAACTCAGAGTTTGTTCGGACGACTGAACAACAGAACGCGAAGCGATTGCACAACTTGTTGTAATGTTTTCGCCGGCCACGGCGGCACGTTGCTTAGCAAGTTTTCGTTTCGTATGGAGTAAATTTGGATTTGGATCAACAAGAAAACGATCCTTTCCTTGACTGATGTATTCTTCAACTATTAGCATGTTGTATTTCGTCGTACGAATTGATGTAAGTTTGGGCGAAACGCTTTCGGGCGAGTCGACTTTCGGGCGAAACAACCGCAATTCACGAGGATTTTCTTCATCTACCTCTACATCTACATCTACAAGGAGAATTTGCAACAGGATAAACCCATCACCGTAAATATTAAAGGAAAAGGAAAAAACTAACGAACTAAATTCACTGTCTAAACTAACTAAATCACTGTTTTCAAAATGTTTTACTCTCTCTTGGGGAGGGGGGTGTGGGCGTAGGCGGCATGGTCTACTCTCTGGAATTTCAGGTAATCGCAGAAGCAGCTATCGATCCACTGTAGGGAATATTATTGGTGAATGAAAATCAATATGTGCAAAGATGCCTACGTCTCACTATTTTCTGAATATACACAAATAGTTTCATCAAAGTAGGCCTTCCAAAGGGGACAGGTCTTCTTTACAGGTCACATTCCACAGATCGCAGGTACAGGTCACTGTTGTACTGGCTTTTGTTACTTTTAAGGGACTTGCGCTACATAGAGAAAACACTGTCTAAATGTAAATGTAAGTACAAATGGTTTGGATATTCACTTAATATGTGACATCATTAATGACAAATTCATGTTAAATGCATGCGCAAAATTCGACTAAAATTTGACTAAAATCACAAATTGAAATGTGGTAAAAGAACGCAATGTCTTTTAAAAGTGAATCAAAAATGTCAGAAGGATAACGTGTCCTGTACATGATTTTGTCCAGATGTAATCTGCATATTTCAATGTTACAACATCCACGCATCTTTTTGAAATCTGCTTTCCAAACTCCCCAAAAACCTAAACATAAAAATTCATCATCTTGTGTGATTGATATCCACGCCATTTTGTGCGTGCATTTAGACAGTCAGTTTTCTCCATATAGTGCAAGTCCCTTAAAAGTAACAAAAACCGTTGTAATGGTATATAACCAAGAGGGCCGGTTAGCATGCCCTAGGCCTGAATTAGCTTTTTAGTATGGAGTTAGGGCCACGAGACCCAGTTTAGCTTGTTTATATACAGTTTTCATAGTAACCTGTAGTTGTGACCTGTGACCTGTAAAATTAACCTGCCAAAGGAATACAGGATATTAGTTAATTTTACTGTATTTCTTTTACAGGTGCAGTTTGGGATGTGAAGTTCTCAGGTGACCAAGTGATAACATGTGGCGAGGATGGTACCATTCGTGTTTGGGACAGCTGGACAAATCACTGTATTGCAGCTGTTTTAGCTCATGTTGATGCTGTTTGTTCAATTGCTTTGAGGCAAATTCCAGGTTAATGCATGCTTCCTACTAAAGTACAGATACAGATACATACTTTATTGGCTCGTCCCCATGAGGCTTTTCAGAGTCAATTTAACATTACATAACTAAGTTCAAGACAATGATAAAAGAAGATAAAGCTAGTGGATTAACTAAAACAGTCATTAAGAAGTTTTTGCCGAAGTAAGCGCTTGAACACCGTCACGGAAGGGCTAAGTTTGAGCGAAGGCTACAACTCATTCCACAGAGAGGTCGCTCGATATTGAAAGTTCCTTTGGCCGCCAGCAGTGCGGAAGAGTGGTATATTCAAAGTAGTCTTTCCTCCATCAACAGCAAATAAAAAAAAAAACAAATTAGTAAATATAATAATATGTCTGCTGACAACCAGTAAAATGAACATACATACATACTTTTATTCAAGGTATCATAAAAATAAAATACAAAAATAACACCCTGAAAAGGAAGTTAAGGAGGCGGACCCAGGCTATGTGAATTAACTTCCTAGAAAATAAAAATTAAAAAATCAAAACAAGAGGAAATTATAAAATTCACATAGAAAGAAAAATGAAATTATGAAATACACATATACGATTTTACTGTAGCTTTAGAAACGTCTTAAATTTCCAGCCTCCACAACGTAGCGGGGCAAATTGTTCCATTTGCACACGATTCTAACAAAGAAAGTTAGGGTATTTATAGCAGTTACACTTCGCCATTTTTACTTGTAATATGATTGGATCTGGTAACCTAAGCCAGCCCAAAGTAATCACAAAAACAGATATTGTTTAATTCAAATACAGTTTTATGACATTCAGTCAAGGAAAAGTATAATCTGTTATCACTCAGCAACAACCAACGCAGGAGTGATAGGAGCTGTAGGAGTGTCAGAAGTTAATGTTTTGTTATTTTTTCACATTTCTAGGTTCACTGCCCCATGCAGATGCACCACATGATTTGATTGTCTCAGGTTCCAGGGATTGCTCTGTTAAAGTGTGGGACCTGAAGACACCTAATACATCTCTATTGACCCTGTATGGCCACACTGCATGCATCAACTGTGTCGCTGTTGAATCAAATCTTGTGGCCTCTTCGTCAGATGATTGTTCTGTCCGACTATGGGATATTACCACGGTTTGATTTTAGTTTGCTGTTGTTGAATTAATTCTTTTATCAAACTAAGTTTACTGTAGCTAAATCTATTTTGGTGAATTAGATAATTTGAGGGTAAATTACACTTCAGGTGACCCTGACGGAAAATCCCTTACCCCTAACTAGACCAAGTTCGGCTGCATTTTTCAACCCTATACTAGACTAAAGACCAAAAATCCCAACCCTATTCCAGACTCGTTAGTTTCCAGAAACTCGGTCACTAT
This sequence comes from Pavona decussata, assembly GCF_977016875.1. Classification (NCBI taxonomy): domain Eukaryota; kingdom Metazoa; phylum Cnidaria; class Anthozoa; order Scleractinia; family Agariciidae; genus Pavona; species Pavona decussata. The sequence goes on from NW_028145452.1 coordinate 1,044,284, forward strand.
TGCAGTCCAGCCAGCCAAAACAAAATCTTCTATGTGTACAACAACTAAAACATGTTACATGTATATAAGCGTCAATTCCCAGGAAACCTAGTATACATGTAGACTAAATTCTTCAAGCAGTTGATCAGCTTGCTAGAAAATGATACCCTATTCTAGACCAAACTTCTCTGATTTCTATACCCAATCCCAGACTAAACTGCTTGAAAACTATACCCTTCACAGTGGCATATACCCATATACACATAGCTTATATATGGGGGATAGGGCTACAAGGTTTACATGTGAGCTGATGAGTGTTGAATTTTGACTGGCTGTAACAGTGTTCTAGATAACTTTCAAAGTTAATTAGGGGGTCAGTAAAGAATTATAAGGGGTCAATTAACAGACATGAGTCTAACCATATCTTATTAGGTTTACCATTCAATTTGCTGGGTCATGATTATTTACTTAGCTTTCTCAAGTTTTCGAATTGACACCCACTGCTGTAGACCGACATGAAAGATTTGTTATCTTTGACCCACGGCAATGTTTGCTTTCAGGGTCATTGTTGCCATTTACTGAGTAACCTTGGTGACTGGGTAAAGTATGTGAGGCTAGGGCAGCGAGATTTGCTTCTCTATGTCACTGACAACAGCAAATTGGGCTTATGGTAAGTAACACAGTACAGTACATCATGTACAGATTATTAGAGTATATTGCTAAAGACAAAATTTACAGTGTACATCAAACACCCAGGTGAGGCGGGGGGGGGGGGGGGGGACCAGGGTGTGGCTTGGCTCTCCAAACGTGTACCCTATTTCAGACCAAAATATGTAATTTTTCTGACCCCTTTTTCAGACCTGACCTCTAAAATCATGATATCCATTTTCAGACCTGGTCTCTTCTGTAAAATCCGTACCCGTTTTCAGACTTTCAGACGAAAATTGTTGAAATTTATACCTTATTTCAGACTAGAATGGCTAAAAAAAACCATTCAGTGCCACACATTCCTTTAAGTATATTAGCTTATATAGGGAAGTACCCTTCCTCCCTCCCCCCCCCCCCCCCCAATGCATAGAGGGCCAGAATTGTGATAAGGTTGAGATACAGAGACTGTGACATTCATTAGGAACAAGATGACAAAACAATGAATATAGTTGCGTCGTCCTCAAAATTCCTGGCACTCCCAGGTTGAAAATCTCATGCCTTCGAGTAAGAAAAAGTTGGCAAATGATAATACAAACTTGAGCTCTGCATGTAAACAAAATATATATTAAGAATTTTAGAGTCTATTTTTAACAAGACATACTGTACAGCTGAGAAATGGTATATTTTTGGATTTGGAGAACTGGGCACTGCACACCCAAAAGTAGTACCCCCAGGGGCTGTATTGTTAGCTTAGGACTCTAACCAATGATATGTTTTGTAGGTCAGTTAATTCTGGAAAGCTATTGTCATCTGTTGCATTAGCAGATGTAACAGCTCACAGCTCTTCTCCATTGACACCAGGAGTACAGGGTGCAGCCCTCAAGGGTCAAACATCTCTGGTATTGACTCACTCTCATGGACTCTTTGTCTGGTATGTGTAAGTCTTTGTACTTTTAGGAGAAAGTAAACAAATAGCTCAAGCTGTTTAGTTTCTCCTTGAAGCCTGTTCGTCAGTTGCATCTTGTAGAGCTCTGGAGGAAAGGAATAATTTTGTACTAAATTTGGCACTGGGTGAATACTGCTTTATGCACCAAATGGAAGACATGTTTTCCATCTCTTTTCCCTTGGCCTGCCACACAGACTGTTAGACTGTGATAGTTTTTAAAGGTCGTAACACATACGTGGTGGTTAAGGTTTCTATCAGATTGTGCAGTTCCAGGAAAAATCCATTACATACCCCATGGAAGGTCATTGGAATTTCCCAGGGGGAGGGGGGTCTTAAAGGTCAAAATTTTAGAAGCAAAGTATGAAGCTAAACTGGAATTTCCTAAAGGGATGGGGGGTGCAAAGTAAAAAACCTTCCGTGGGGGGAGTTTGGATATTTTCTGGAACTGCACATTATGTAGCCGAATGGTGTAGCTGTAGGTAGCCTTACGTGGCGGAGAGAAGTGACAACTGGAAATATGTCTGCGTTGAGGAATTTCAAAATAATTGAAGGGGTACACAGAATAAGGCCCTAAGTGACTTTTGATGTTAGGTCAAATTCTCCTTTTGTTTCACAAGCAAATACGAGGAAGTTTGGAAGGAGAATCTAGCAATTTATCAGAGGTCACTTACATGTAGGGCTTTTTTCCAGGCACCCCTTCGATTTTAACTTGGACAATTTCAAGTAGAGTAATTAAACAGAGGTTCAAAGTCAACCAAAATCTGAGCTACTTTTTTCTTTCCTTGTTTTTGCCTCTCCAGGAAGAACAAATCCGACACTGTGTACAACTTCTCTTTGATTGGTCAGCATACCAACGGTGTGGAGCGAGGAGAGTGCTTAGCTATGCGTGGAGCCTTGGTTGCCATAGGAACACGCTCTGGGACAGTTTATATCTATCACCTTGAAGGTGACTGGAAAAGCCAGGTAGGAACCTATCAATGGGTAATTAAGTTCTTCTGTAGTTCAAATTGAATAGCCTATTCCAGGCTCCTAGAGAGACGCACAAAGGAGAGGGCGAGGGGACGAAAACGAGGGGGGACCTCCTCCTTCGTGCGTCTCTCAAGGAGCCTGGAATAGGCTTAATGTTGAGAATTTCACACTTTGGACCGTGTGCATGAATCTTATATACTTTTTTCTCTTTCCTATCAATAATATTTTATGACAGAACTTAAAAATTCCACACACATGTACTTCCAGTCAGTAATCACATAGTCCAATTAGTCCAAGCTAAATGACAGATGTTCAAAATTCACAGAAAATGTGAGTGGAATACACCGACACTGTCAATATTGAATTTAGCGATGAACCGAAGGATTTCTTCCACGGTTGATGATTTTACAAGACATCACTATTTAGTCTATATTTACATCATTAAGAAATAATACCTAAAAAATCATCACTTATAACCATAAAAGTTTCCAGAGTAAATTTGCCACCTGTGTCGGTAATCTACTCGCTTCCAGATGTTTCAAAAACAATGAATTAAATAATAATTTTAAAAAAATTTTATTGGTATCATAGCAGGCAAGTGTGAAAAAGTATCTTGGTTTGTGCACTGAACAGTGAAACCCTACCTTTAAAGAAAAATTAAAATTGGGATTGATTCCTTCTTTCTCTGGGCTGGGGAGTTGTTCACTGCAGTTGAGCTACCATGGAAGGGAAGGGACTCTAGAGGGGAGCTTTTAAAACAGCTTGTTCTGTGTTGTCAGTTTGGCTGAGATTTTCCAGGTTATTTGCATGTGGCTTTCAGTTCCTTCAAAAAATGTCACCAAGAGATTTTGCCGGTTTGTTTGTACTTCCTTTTTAATGAAGAAAAACCCATGGCTACAGGCAAGTTTTTCATTTTTACTCCAACATGAAGTGCAAAACAGTGGACAAAAGTCCCATGGTGGCTCATCTTGATGTAATTGAAGGTCACATGCAGAGACTCTGGAAAACCTGAGCGAAAAAAGAAGCAAAACACAACCTAAAAATGCACTTATTGGCCAGTTATGTTCCAAGCCCTCCAATATTATTGTAATTATTTATAGTAGTTAACTCATTGTTATTTTAATATTCAGTTTAATAAGGTCCACTGTGTGTTGCATGGAAGCCAATCACCAGTCAACGCAGTGGCTCTTGACGATGATGGTGATGGCCCTGTTCTAGTCACTGCAGGAGATGACGGCATTGTCAGGGTGTACCGCTGGTTTCCACCCAGCATTCAGGACATTTAACTGGCATCCATGTGTTGAGAGCAATCGAGTAAACCTATTGTTGTCAGATCGTTCTGATCTCATTGTTGTCGCAGTTGCACAAGATCCTTAAATTTCACTTCTCTACACAAGCCCCATGAGCACTTATTTACATCTAAGATTATTGGGGCTCATTGATGCATTAACTGAGCAAGCTTAAGTTCAAAATAGCTGTTACAACAAATGAATAAGGGGGTTAGTTTCTATAAAGAAACTGTGGTGCTGTGTCAGTGAAGAGTAGAAACGGATGTTTGGTTTATCAAAAGAGTTGATAACTAAAGGTAAATTGGCCACCGTAAAGAGATTCGAGTACTGACTTTCAAGCATTAGCCCTTGTTCAGAAGGGCAAAGGTCTTAACGGTGGTCAGTCTACCTTTAGTTATCAACTTTGTTGATGAATCAAACATTCCCTGTTATAATAGTTGAGCCTTCAGTCAAATATTCCTTTGTTTAAGAAAAGACATGAAAATGAGGTGAAGACTCAATGTAATACAGATTTGACCAAGCTGCCTCATTTGTACAGCAAACTGTTTTTAACTGTAACAACAGATTTTCAAGCGGAATTCCAAATTTTGCTAACATTATAGTGGGAAACAAACTGCATCACAGAAAAGTACCTGTGTTCAGAGCTTTCATTTTGTACACACTATTGGATTTCATCCCCAGAATCTTTAATCAGTTTAGAAACATGTAACATGCCAAAGGGAAAAGGTACTTGTACATTATACAGGGGGCCAAGAAGAAGAAAAGGACAATAATATTATTGATGCAATTCACAGACAAATATTTTGTATAGCTTTTATTATGATTAACTGTTCTGTTTGAATAAAATCATTACAAACTGTGAAAAAATCAATTTGTGAATAAAAGTTAAAGACTTTTTTTTATTGTCACAATATCATACACCAACATTGCAGCACAAATGCAGTGTGCATACATTACTCTAGTTAGTGGCAGATAAGTTAAATTAGTCCAGAACAAACCAACCCTGAGAGCACCACTGTGTGCTTGCTTTATAAGATACAGAAAAATCATGCAAATGTATCTTAGCTGTAAAAGCTCTATTAACCCCACCCTCTCCCCTCTTTTAAACCCCACCTTTATCTTCCCCTCTATTAAGCCCCCCCTCCCCCCCCCCCCCATTCCCTTCTATCAAGTCAACAAAACACCTAGTTGAACCCCTACTAAGGACTGTGCCTACTTTTGTTAATGTGCATACGTTCTGTGCACTAATCTGGAGATACTCAGGTTTCCTTTGGGTGGTGCCTACTAATACAGGGATATTTTTGCACGGTTTAAAACTATGCAGATAAAGCAGAACTTAGCAAGTGCTCTTGGTATAGAAAATGTAATTAGAGGAAACCATGCATTTTTCAGGGATATAGAAAAAAATGTCTTACATTGTTTTGTATTTTAGGGCTTTTTAGAATAATTGTTTCTTAATTATCTCTAATTCCCATAGCCCTTGCTAAGATCTGCTTTTCCCGCATAGTCATAAACCGTGCAAAAATACTTTGTTATTAGTGGGCAACATCCTTAAGCGGCCACCTAATTAGCAGCCCCCCGCCTCTATTAAATGGCCAGTTATCAAAGTCCTGAAACTATTGTCACTATAATACTGTTAAAGGAAACCTCCCCTCTTGAAATAAATTAACGTTAAATTGTTGAAAGTACAATCTAATTTCAAATTTCATTGGAAAACATGGAAATAATATTTCTGTGTTGGACAAAACAGAATTTGATTATCGTCAATTTTTCATTTTAAATTTCCCGGGCGCTGCCATCTTGGATTTCATGACGTAAAACGGTTGCTCAATTGTTTCACACAAAAGAACTTCTGCTTACTGACAATAGCGGCAACCATATGACATCATAAAATCCAAAATGGCGGCGTCCGGGAAATTTAAAATCCAAAACAGGTGATAATCATATCTAATTTTTAGCAGACTTGAATGTCATTTCTGCTATTTAAAGTAAAATTTAGAATTTAGGCACTATTTCCGACAATTCACTGTCAATTTGTTGTCGGAGTGGAGGTTCCCTTTAATAAAATCCCTGTTAAATGGCCACCTTTACTAAGCGGCCATGGTCACCTTTTGGCTGTCCTGATGAGGACGGCTCCTATTGTTTTTACCCTTAGTTAGTGACCACCAAGAATTTAATACAATGGAATAGTTTGGCCTTTGTAAAACGCTGATGGCAGATAAGAGTCCAAAAATAAGTGAGAACTGAGAAAAAAAAATTCAAACATGTTTATTACCATGTTAAATTCCATTGTTACTTTTAAGTAACAATGGAATTCAACATCATAATAAACAAGTGATAATCTTTGATTTTTTGGAAAATAAACCCTGTCACTGAGCCATATTCAACATATAAATAATGAAATGATGCAAGTTACTTATTGACACTCCATGTTCCTCCAGACAGAGTTGTTTGCAGGACTTTTTGAAGTAATGTACAGTTCCAGAAAATATCCATACTCCCCCCACGGAAGGTTTTTTATTTTGCACCCCCCCCCCCTCCCCCTTGGAAATTCCAGTTTAGCTTCATACTTTGCTTCAAAAATTTTGCCTTTTAAGACCCCCTCCCCTAGGAATTTCCGATGACCTTCCATGGAGTGGGTATAGTTTTTTTCTTGAACTGCACAATCTTCTCCACTTCAGTTACAGACATTTTCATTTTTTAAGCCCTTTGCCTTTTATAATGTCGACTTAAGTTCTGTAGTTGAGACTTTATTACAGGAATTTCTTCAGAGGCTTTGTGCAAATTGAGTTTTTAAAGGATATAGAATTTTTGCAACAATATATTATAAGTGCAACTTTGAATTTGTGAGTTCTGTAGTTGAGACTTTATCGCAGGATTTTCTTCATAGGAATTGTGCAAATTGAGTTTTAAAAGTACTGTATATAGAATTTTTGCAACAATATTATAAGTGCAAATTTGAATTTGTGAATAAGAGACTGAATTATGCGCACCAGTTGTCCCAAGACTCCAAGTGTGTTAAGAGTATTCAATAAATTGATGCCACTTTCTACCCTGCCTTTAGCTAATTTCTGATAAAACTATTATAAGCAGCCACTGGGAATTTTCCCGAGGGTGGCCACTTAACAGCGGTTCAACTGTAAGTTTCAAAACTCAGATGGGTCAGTACAACAGTCACTGTCTACGGGAAAACGTGGTCTTCAATGTGCAGAAGTATGATAATCGTGCCAAGGTAAGAAAATTATGACATTATGGTAGACAACCCAGTAATGCTGTGTTTCCTTCAATTCTGCAGTAAAATTTTGTTCAAAATTAGATCAAGTTTTGTTCAAAAATTACAATTTAAGATAAGCCCCTTCTCTGATCTAAGACCCCCCCCCCCCCTTCTAGATCTGAAAATGCATAGGCCACACATTGAGGTTTAATAGAGCTTTTATGGTATAATTACAATAAACTTTTGAGTATTTTGACGTCCGTTCTCATTTTGGAATAGAGCAAAACAGACTCAGCCCAACTATTCACACTGAAACAGAACTATAGCATCTATTGCATTCTGCTGCTATAAAATAATATACAAAAAGTTAAAGGGGAAGTATCATGGGGGTTTTGACCTCTTTTGTTAAAAATGGTGAAATAAGACCTTTACTTTGCTACAAAATAATTCTAGAACAACGAGAGGAGAGAAATCAACTCAATTCCTGACAGGAACAACACGTACTCTGTCCTAGCGCATTTTGGAAACAAAAATACGAAAACTTGAAAAACATTAGCCTAGTATTTTTCAAGTTTCAATCCAAACCGGCCTACTCTGTCTCTGGCCAGAGGCACTAATCGACAGTTTTATTGCACTGGGGTGACAATTTATAACAAAACTAGACAATAATTTTTTGTTTCTGTTCTCAGACAAACATTTCTGAGTTTTGAAATGAAGTCAAATTTTCGTGATACTTCCCCTTTAAATACTACAAATTAAGATTATTTTAGTCGTTTTAAGTACAAAACGTTCTTGAACACTCTACCAACTTTCTTCAGTTCGACCAAACTTGAAGACAATTGCACTGTGAGTGAAAGAATGAAGAACTTATCATGAACAATGTAAGGACTGTTTTTTTTTTGGTTGATCATTGTATTTTTATCATAAGTCCACTAAACTAGGCTCCCTAGACATCCATCCATCCATCTTATCTTGAATGTTGTAATTCAGACGCTAAATTAGCCAGTGAGACAGTCAAATTTCTGAACAAGCCTCCCTTTACTTGTTAACCTCACTAATAAGGGAACTTAAGTCATACATGTAAATTAAGAAGTTTGTTTGAAGAAGACCCACCTTGTCTGGGGTGGGAGGTGGTGGGGTATCAAAGACACCACCAATCCCATGAACATTATTACCGACGAAATTTTATTGGCTTTAAAACTTGAGTTGACACAGTTTATCTAAATGTTCAGCCACATGTAGCAAGAGTCAGCATTGCTAGATAAACAAGAAGAGTGGCATGAGGTTGAACTTTGTTGTCATTTTTGACTGCTGGATAGAGGCATGGCTGTGCAATAAAGACACCATCTTTTGAGGTCGAGGAAGTTGGGGGGTTGGGTGCAGGACGAGACCACTTGGCATATAATTATTGTGTGGTTTGGTGGGTGCTGTTCAAGTATAGTTGTTTTGACCCCTTACCTAATAAATAAGATTTTAATATTTAATGCTATGGAAGCTAAACTAAAGAGAACTCTGAGGGAACTCGTCATAACAAGTTTGTTCGAAGAGGACCCACCTTGTCAGGGGTAGGGGGGCTATCGAAGACACCACCTATCTCATTACAGACAAAATTTTACTGGCTTCAAAATTTGACTTGACACAAATATTCAGCTAGCAAGAGTCACCATTGCTATGCAAACAAGAAAAGTGAGGTTGGAATCTCATTGTCACTTTTTACTGCTGGATGCCATCTTTTGAGGTTGAGGAAGGGGGATGCAGGCAGAGACCACCATCTATTTTGTGGTTTGGTGGGTCCTGTTCGAGTATAGTAGTTTTGACCACCTCCCTGATAGCAAATACTTTCAAAGGCATAAATTCAAAATTTTTACGTGAACTGGACCAAAAAGAGCATGTTTATATTAATTTTTGTGGTAGTGCAGTTTGACTTGCCTTAAGTAACATTTTTTTAATGCCTTCTCAAAGAAGTTCAGTTTCTACTGTAGTTAACTCTCTGGGCCTTTCATTTTACATGCCCGGAATTCCAAGATACAACTGTAGACAAACAAGATGGCAATTTACCTGAAGAAAATCAAAGCATTTTGCAGGAAGATCGCTACACCTGGCCAGGGTTCTGGGTCAGCTGAAAGCAAAACAACTCCGATTAAATTGTTACCGTAAAGTCATATGCATTAATAGCTAGTAATCACTGTGTAATCAGCAAAAAAAAAAATTAAAGATATAATTATCGGGCCTGGTAAGTTACCGGGACATTCAAGAAATGGGCCCCAGATCAGGCTTGGTGCTTCTACATGGTTACAAAATTATTTAATTCATGATAGAACCTCAAACTTGGTAAACTGAGTAGTTATAATGTGATCATTCTTTTCTTATGATGGACTCCAGATTGGGCAATTTCCCATTTTGTTCATCTAGAGCCTGAGCAAACTTTGGGTACTCAAGTGTCATTTCATCTGCCAATTCTAAACAGCACCTTGGTATGAAGTTTGTTAACTAGTAAATGTTTTGAGGATGACATGTGAACATGTCATCTTTGATGCAAGCAAAAGAATGTGCCACGTCTGTCTTAAATTGTACCTTTTTTAATTACTAACATTACCTGGAACAACATAAGCACCAAATAGAATCCAACTGGCTGCAATCAATGCACCAAACAGCAAGAGAAAGCCCATTATAAGCCACACCCGGGCACCTGTCAAGAACAGTCAGATATGTTGAAAGGGGGAAAACTGCTCTCTTGGAACAAACAGTTGTCACAGTACTTATACGATTAACCACCCTGGGCGCTTATTTAAGGGTACTTAGTACTTACTTACTTAGGCCCTTCGTTCTTGGATGAGCATAGGCCATCAATGACATGACGACCCCATCGAGGGTGGAGGCTTATAATTTTCCCAACATTTTCACCAAGCAAGGACATTAATTTTTAGAGAATAGCAAACCAGGCATAACAATTACTTTATTTCGCTTCAACAAGACAAAACAAAGTACGAAAGCTATCATAAACAATTAGCCATAAATAGTTCATTGGCTACCGTATCCAAAACCAATTTTGAAACACCACTGATGCTCCTCTTACTTTGCACTGGGCTAGTTCAGAAATGTAGGGGGGTGAGGTGGGCACTTATAAACGTTTTGGGCTTTCAGGGTGGGCAGTTATTTAAGGTGGGTGCTTATTCAAAGGTAGGCGGTTAATCGAATAAATAAATAAATAAACACGGTATTTTCTGCATTTGTTCAGTATGAATGCGCATGGTCCTGAAACAGTTAACAATTTAATGGTATGGAGCAAGCATAAGGAATACATGAGTGAGACAGCATGATTCCATGTTAATATTCAACACTTCATGTCTAATGATTTCACTCACACTTTCCATGGATTTTAATTTAAAGGGGCACTGTCATGGCGATTTTGCAGTATTTTGGTTAAAACTGCTCAAACATTATTTTGATAAAAAACCTTTTTGCAAGTTAACATGAAATTGCTCTTAGAACACTGGGAAGAAAATCTTGAGGGATTTTGACAAGGAAGAACTAACTATTAATAATTTATTTGGTTTCTAGCAACTTCTCTAAAATACACAAGAGGAACTTGAAAAAACTGGTCAATTTTTTCAAGTTGTAATCCATTTCCATCCAAGCCATCCGCAGCCAAACAGAACTAAAACTAGTTTCTGTACACTAGTAGGATTATTGTTAACAAAACTGAACCCTTATTTTAACGATTCCATCAATTGAAGTATGTTTTTTGGCCTGCACTCAAAGTTACACTAAAATAGGTGACACTGCCCCTTTAAGGATGGTGCTTCCTTTTGTTGCTGTGTATCCATTTTGTGCATCTCTGGATGGTCTAAGAACCTCTTATTTCTTAAGGAAGATGCCTACTTATTCAAGTATATTATTTTTTGCACAGTTTATGACCATGTAGGAAAAGGAGATTTTAGCAGGGGCTATTGAAATCCAAATTAGAAAGAGAATTGGGGGTAACAATGCATTCTTCAAAGATAATATTAAGCTTCAATTTGGAAAGAAATGCAATTTTGTTATATAATTATTTTAACACTTTTTGGAGTTATTGGTGCTTAATATATACGTGAGCCAATTTCCATGTCAAAGTTCAACAAAAAAATCACATTTCTCTCATTCTAGAATTCTCGTTTTGACAGTGGATTCTCGTCACTTCAAGGACACAGCACCAAATGGTTTGGCAAAACTTTGACGATTGGTGTCTGAGCTCTCTGGCTTACTATTAATTGGCACCCTCCCTGATTCAAAAAGTTTGCCGATATAAGTACACAAGAAATTTTAATTGACATTTATCAAAAAAAGGTCATTGGATTTGCATGTACATGTAGTACTTAATCTTTCACAGATTTGCTTTGGAACCCTACCTGAGACAACCGTGGACCTAAACACAGGAAGACGGGGGAAGAAATGTTCTCGCCCACACTTCTGCTGACTTTCACTCAAAAAAATTAGATAGGGTAAAAGTCAATTTAGCCAGCCTCAGTTTGCAAATTAATGCCCTGAAAGATATTTAAAATGCCATATACAACTTGCCTGTCTGTCCAATACACCCTGTGTTGTATGTTTCACCTCTAACCTGTGCATTAGACACAGCATTTACCCTGTAGGAAAAGAAATACAATTCCATTCAAAGTCAGAAGTTATTCAACTACAACAAGTGGTTTGAAGGGTGTTAAGCAAGGGAATCATGAGTGTATGCCTTTATGCCTTTTTGGCCTTGAAATCAAAATTGCTCCAAATAAACTCAGTTTTTGCAGGGAGACCAGTTATCGTGTACTAAGAAACTCAGTGTTCCAGTAAACTCTCAAAGTACGAGAGTCCATGAAGAATTTTGAGGGGTCAATAACTCTGGTTCTCTCCAAATCTTCTTAAGTAATGTTTACCATTCAGTTTGTTGGGTCAGGTAGCCAGCTTTCTCAGTCAAAACTACTTAGAACAATTTGGAAGTTTTTAAAGTTCTAAAGGCTAAAAAACAAGAAAGTGGCTTATTACTTTTCTTTAAAAGTAAAATGCAAGCATCAAACACAAAGGAGGAACAGCTACTTGACTGATTTCTTTTCACAAAACTGAACCAATTTAAGTGAAGTGTTCAAGGCCATACATACATCAGTTAATTGTATCAGTAATTTATATTCTATTGTTTAGGTAACTTTCATTTTAAAGAAAAGGTAATTTATTCTAATTTTTTAAGAGCCTTTTCCTCAAAAACTAAATACAGTCTAACTAAATTTCATGACAGCCAGACAGACACGAACCAGGCAGCACCTTTGTCTTTCTTCCATTTAGTAATACCGTTGGTTGCATATAAGCGTGTACACAGGAGGGAAAAACATTTAAGTGTTCTGGCTCGATGCAAACATGACATGTTTTGGTGCCAAACATTCAAAGTTTGGAGTAGGCAGCTCTTGTTGATTTGATTTGTTTTTGCTCAACAAAATATTCTTTGCAAGCATTTTTAGATGTTTAAAGAATACTTTCTGGAGGCATGTGTGCTGTTTCTGGGCAAGAAATATGCCTGCAACTCGGCTGGAAATATGAGTGGAACGCACTGATCTGGTGCGACAGTTTGCTTAAAGGCTGTCGAACTTAATATGTTTGGCAAAAAAACATGTCATGTCTGGCACTCTATTAGAACATGTTTTTTGTCTCGTGTCTATGCTTAGATGCAACCAACGGTAGTAAAGGCTTTATTTATAGAGGGTTATTTATATGAAGTTTCATAACTTACATGAAGACAGCTAATGAAGATATGACGCCTGGTGTGTGATAAGCAGGAGGAAATACTTTTGTAGCTTCTGCGTCAATCATAATCCACCAACCAATGAAAAACTGTTGAACAAAAAGATTGATTAAAAACTCAGTACCTTTACATGTATTTAAACTATAGCCAAGCTTAAGCTTACTTATAGACATATAGACTGCTTCTCAGATAATGAATGAATCTCCCAATTACCTGTACAGATCATCAGATCAAGTAAAAGCAAGACTCAATTTGCAAACTATAAGTGTCAATGTTTTATTAAATTAGCCTTTGCTGTACCACCCCCATGCATGTACACAAGATTCATAGTGGCAGGAGCGAGTCAATTTAGTTTTGGTTGAGAGGGTTCGAGATAAGGGAGGGGGGGGGGGGGGTTGGCGCACAAGAAAAAAATCTCCTGATTTCTGGGAAACTTTCCATTCAGCCACAATTTTTGGTTTAACCGGTTGAAATGCAAAAGGTACATAGGATCATACAGAGATTTTCCAGAACAAATTGACCACCTTTGCATGGAGGTCCTCCACTTTCTGTTTCAACCAGTTGGAGTGGAAATTACTGTCCATCTGCAGAAAATTTCTAGTTCCATCCTGTTGTCTTCTTGTGCCATCACATACATTTTTTTAATCTACCAATGAGACTGCACATTTGGAATGACTGGAAAAAGAGTCTCTATTTGACATAGAAAATTTCCAATTTCGGGTGAGTGTTAAGTCCTGAGAAGGACTACTTGGGGTGACTTTGACTGACATTTTGACAACCTGAGCAGAAGTCATCTTCAGAGTCAAGAGAGTAGTGGAACATGATGTACAGTAGATGGTATAGTGGATTAAGTCCCAGTCAATTCTGTGGTTGATTTGTAAATGGTGCTCAGCAATGTGATTGTTTTTATCACCATTTCTAGTTGCTTATTTGTGTTCAGTTACCCTGCGAGCAGAAGCCCTTCGATCTTCCTAGATAGGGGCCTCTGCTTGCAGGGTGGTGTTCAGTCAGTTGTACGTTTAAATTTCTGCCAGTCTCACCAATATAAGTGGCCTGGCAGTCGCAGCATTTGATCTTGTAAACTGCTCCCTGTCTGCAGTTCATCTTTTGTTAGTCAAAAGTCCCACAGACTTTTGACTAAAAAAAGACGGATCAAAATGCACCAATCACTTTTTACAGTCTTCACAGCCAGTAAAATCACGGCTTACTGACAAACGACCAATAACATCGTGGGTTCAAACCACTTACACTTGTAAACATTTTGGATAAATAGAAAGTGTTGGTAAGGTTGGAATCTGGATCTGAGACTTCTCAATAAGCTTAACAAAGAATAGAGCTTTATAAAATCCTTCATATTATGCTGAACAACTGGAGAAGGTTCGATTTCGGCCGCTTATTCGAGTCCGATTTCCTCCCAACAGCGGCTGGTAACCAAACCAAGCAATTTTTTACTGAAGTCACTAATACGATGTTAAACATAAAAACACTTTGGTGTATGGGCAAAATACATATAAGACCTCAAGGATTTGAAATTTGCTAAGTCTTGAGTCAGCATTACAGCTGATTACAGCGAAACGTAATAAGATATTCAACTGACACCTGCAGATGCTTGTCATAAGCTTATACTCAAATGCAAGTCGACATACCAGCGTTCCAGCCGAAACTGATGAAAGCAAGTTTCTTCTCTCTGCAACCGCCTCGAAATCGGGGCAGCGCATCTCATCCAAGCATCCACTCATGATTGCAAGATCTGTTAAACGCTAATACGCAAAAAATTCCACTACATTTGTACAATTTTGTATGATTATTTTTAGGGATTACCGCAAGAGTGAAGCTGTTCCTTCCCAGAAATCTTCGAGACACTTGGCTTGGTAGCCGCTCCACCCTACTAAGTGACCGCGCCAATTACTCAGCAAAACCGCCATCTTGCTTTCGGCGGTGTGCTCGTGACAAAAGGTTTTCCCAGAGAAAATAATTCCTTGAAGATTTGAAGACAAATTTACAAGCCTGGCAAAATGTCTATTATGGAATACAATGGTGCCGCCATCATAGCGATGGTTGGCAAAGATTGCGTCGCAATTGCTGCAGATCGTCGTTTGGGTATCCAAGCGCAGACCCTGTCATGCGATTTTCAGAAAGTTTTTCAGATGGGTGATAAGCTGTTTCTTGGTCTTCCCGGCTTGGCCACGGACGTGCAAACCGTAGCGAACAGGCTTACCTTCCGCAAGAACTTGTACGAACTGCGGGAGAATCGCCAGATCAAGCCCAAGACTTTCATGAGCATGGTGTCAAACTTGCTATATGAACGGAGATTCGGTCCGTACTTCGTGGAACCCGTCATTGCGGGACTAAACCCGAAGACCGACGAGCCTTACATCGCAGCACTGGATCTGATCGGCTGCCCTATGGAGACGAAAGATTTCGTGGTGAGCGGAACTTGCTCGGAGCAGATGTATGGCATGTGCGAGTCGTTATGGGAACCAGATTTGGAGCCCGATGATCTGTTTGAGACCATCTCGCAAGCGCTTATGAATGCGGTGGATCGAGATGCTGTTAGCGGTTGGGGTGGTATTGTGCATGTAATAGAAAAAGATAAAGTCACCACACGGACTCTCAAAGCTAGGATGGATTAATCTCAGAGAACTCTCATATTGTCTTTATAGGTAGCTTACCAGTTTCCTGGTTAATGATACTGTTTTCAGTGTGTGAAATGCACTTATCAATTATTTTGAGCCACAGGGGGGAAAGGGGGGGAGGGGGGGTAGGGACAGCTAAAGCCAGGGAATTTGAGCCAACCTGAGATTTTATGTTCATTGCCCCACTTCAGGGCATTTGCTAAAAACAGTCACTAAACATCTTTGACATTTTTTTATAAAGTCCACTAAAATGGCCAAAAGTACCATTATAGGTAGATAATTGCTGCAAAATCCCTGCTGATACCTGGCCTTTCTGCCCCCCTCCCACCCCTCCCCCAGCAGCTTAGCATGCTTCTTTTTCAAAACAGGTGCTTGGACAAAATCTACTAAACGTACTGTTAGTCTGCATACCAACAGCTTTGCTCTGAAAAGTGTCCAAAAGCTCAACAACACCCCTCCCCTGTCCTTGGAGTTTATAACATTTCGCCTTGGTACTGAAACTTGACCTTCAGAAATACTATCAAGGATGAACAGGAGTGTTGAATTTTGTAATGAATTGTTTTCTTCTGTAGTTCCGCTTGTGTGTACACTTTCATAACTTAAGTACTGGTATTGAGTAATGCTTTGTCATTTATTAAAATTCTGGATTAACCCTTATTTAGTCAGATGGTTTGTGCTTTTTGAGTTCCAGGGACATGGGCTTCTGGTTCCAGAGCCTGTGTACCACCACCCCACCCCACCCAAATACAAAACATTTGTAATACCATCATTTAGTTCACTCAGCTGTCATCTTGGATTTCTTGATTTCTCTTACCATTACCAAAAAATTTCTTTCTTAACTTTTCTGTGCTTTTTTGTGAGCATTTTTGGAGTTTTTGTATGCTAAGAATCATGATTAAATGTACCAGTTGCCATCTTTTTCAGTATGGTGGATTGAAAAATGCTCTACGAAAATTCAAGATTGATGTCAGCTTTAGCTTTCATTTGAGTGGTCCCATTTTAGGATTTCATCTACATTCTCATAAATTTTAAACATCTTTTAAAAGGTTAAGCCTCACTTCCCATCTGACGTTAGGCACGGCCAAAGCCCAACCCGATTTCTGTAGCATAAAGCTTCACTTCCCACTGGGTGGTATCTCTGGTGTATGTACCATTTTCAACCAAAAAAGGTAACCTGGTAACCCTTTAATACACCTGCTATGCAAAATAGTACCCCTTTCACATAACTACAGTAGCAATACTGCATGTCTTTTCGGTGATTCCGTTCAAGAGATTTTGAAAAGCCCTTTCCCACCTAAATGACAATCAGTTTCCCTCCCCTTTTTGTACTTCGGCTCGTCAAATTCCTTCTCTTTTGTGTACCTCCAGCCTGAAAGAGGTACGGTTTTGGGCGGAGCCTCCATCTATAGTCCATTACAGGGAAGGCAAAGTCGGACGATTCAACTGAAACATCTCGCACGGCACAATAAACTGCACCGCAGAAGTTCAACTCAGTAGCTTTCATTAATTTTGAATGGTTACACTTTAGGATTTCATCCACAGACTCAAAAGATAGAACCACCTTGTCAAGCATAATAAACAGCACCGCAGGAAAGTACTGCTCAGTAGCTTTTATTAGCTTTCATTTGAATGGTTACACTTTAGGAAATTCATCCACAGACTCAAAAAGATAGAACCACCTCGTACAGCATAATAAACAGCACCACAGGAAAGTACAACTCAGTAGCTTTCTTAAAAAAACTTAGTAGAAGTGAGTTTCATTTGAATGGTCACACTTTAGGGTTTCATCCGCGGACTCAAAAGTTAGAAACACCTTGTACCGCCGGCATAATACACAGCACCACATGAAAGTGCAGCTCAGTACGGCTTTCATTTCATGTGCAAACACAGTCGCGGAACTAAGAACCACAGTACGATGACCCAAGTTTCGACCCTTGAAGAGACACTGGACACCAAATGCTTGGTTTAGGTACATGGAATGCCTGTGCGGAAATCTTGGTCATAACACGGTTTGTTCGAAGAGGACACACCGGCAGCGAGGCAGCGTGGTCGAGTGGTTAGGGCGCCGGACTTGAAATCCGGGTGTCCTGCTCTGACCACTAGATGGAGTTATTTCTCGGTAGCCCTGAGATCAACTCCTCGGCTGCGCTTGTAAATAGCCAGCTGGTCTGCCTCCTGCCAGTTGGGATTTGTAACCATTTCAATTTAAATTATTTCTTTGTGACATTAATGCTCGGCCCCACTAGCACTTGTGCTATAAACACTGCCGAGGGTAAACAAAGGTTATTTATTTTATTTATTTTTATTTTTTACCTTGTCTGGGTAGACGGATTATCGAAGACACCACCTGTCTCATGAACATTGCCGACAAAATTTTATTGGCTTTGAAATTTGAGTTGACCCAGAAATATTTACCTCCCAAGAGTCAGCACTGCTAGATAAACGAGAAAAGAGAGGTTTGAATCTCACTGTTATAGTTTACTGCTGGATAGAAGGGTGGCTATGCAATAAAGACACCATCTTTTGAGGTTGAGGCATGGAGGAACAGGCCACCATCTATTTTGTGGTTTTGTGAGTCCTGCTCGAGTATAGTAGTTTTGACCGCTTCACTAAGCTATAAATGAATAAAATCATGTTTTTGGTTACATTTCTTCTTGCAGTTGGGTACTCCTTAATTTTGGTTAATACGGTAGGCCATTTCCAAGGCTTCGTGCAAAGTTTTTAAATAGTGATTATTGTATTTTTAAGAAATCTTTTTTTTTTTAGATAATTTTAGGTTTTAACCTGATATTTCAATCCATCTTTTTGGCATTATTCATTATAAAGCGTCGCGGGCAAGTATTGATTTGGCGCTATATAAGTATATATTCTTATTGTTTTGTTTCATTCATATATGCCAACGAACTAATTTTCATATGCAAAGCTTTGCACTTAGCCTCGTTTTCATAACGAGGCTCTAAGCAACTCGGAAATGGCCTAGTTTAAAACGTTTCATAGAACTCCATTCTAGCTAGATCCATCTGACACAAATTCGCCAGATTTAACCAGGATCCAACTCTTCGTTGGGGAATTTAACATACTCTTCAGGCTTCGGGCCTTTTTTCTGAGTATAATCAGGTCATCTGAATTAAATTAGGCGGTTGCATCGCTACTTCTTCCATGCAAGCCAGAATGCTTTGTTGTTAATTTTGATTGCGTATTTCGATTGGCTAGTGATGTCAAAGTCATTTTTCTAATATATTTGTTTTCTGTAAAAATTGATTAACTGTAGATCTGACTTTCATAACAGCAAAACTCGAGAACTATAAATATTAAATGTTTCGTATATTTGATTGTGGCGATCGCGACTGTTAAAACTGACAACACAACAGCCGTTGGTCACCGGTTGAAACTCGGTATAAACTGCAACTTAAATAGGAAAAGTTGTTTTATATTATCGAGACTTCTCAGCCGATTGTCTTTTTAATATTTAAACATGTCTAAGAAACAATGATGTCAGATTAAGGTTCTAAATTAACCACAAGAATTAAAAAATGTCAAATACTCGAAAATACTTTTCACTGAACTGAGTGTTGTTTAAACTAATATGGGGACCAATATGATCACGAGCGGTAAAATTCCTGCCCTAGAATCATGTACTGTACTGAAATGTTACTAAAAAATATTGACAATATGTCGCAAAGTAAGGTTAGGTTTCTTTTTGATGAGATTTTGTGAACACGGCTCTGTCAAATGGTAAGAAAATTAATTCTGCGTATAAAATATATTAAATAAATTTGCATCCTTTGACATTCGTACTTGACAAGAGGTTTGAAATTTGCATATGACTGTAGCTAGCCAGCAGCACGCATGTGTTGTTCAAAGGGCATATGTTTTTATAATGACCGGTAAAAAAAACTACAAAGCAAAATTCACGAACCGATGAGCCTGACGCGATCGACTGAAACTCGAGTGGGAAAATACTTTGACCGGACAAGATGACATTGAATTTGGAAATTCATCCAGACGCGTTGGTAATGAATCAAGCTAGCAGAGCAGGAAAAACCCCTGAAGAGAGTCGCATTTTAAAAGCGAAAGACTACAAGTTGCCTCTGTTTACAAGATACCGCGAGGGTACCAGTAAAGAATCCTTTCATTTCGTTCAAGTTGTATCCCCTACGTTTGGTCGCGCCGCTCACCCGGAAGAAAGCTGCGCCACAGAAAGGCAAACCATGGACAGAATCATCAACGTTCTCAACAACATGAAACCCAAACCACGATTTTTGCTCGTGCATGGAAATTTCACTAATGCTAAGCCAGACGAGAAAGAATACTTCCCACAATTGGAGAGTTTCAAGTCTGCGTTTGAAAAATTGAGCCCGGAAATACCCGTCGTATGTGTCTGTGGTCACACCGATTGCGGCGGCCCACCGTCTTTAGTCTCCATTGAAGCGTATCGGAAAAGCTTCGGCGACGATTGGTTCGCATTCTGGGTAGAAGGGATACAGTTTTTAGTGCTAAACACCGCTTACTACAAACATTCAAGCACTGAGACGGAAACTTTAAAAGTGGAACAACAAGAATGGCTTGAATCAAAGCTTTTGGAAGCGCAGGTGAATCCGCCACAGCAAATAATTCTTCTACAAACCACACCATGGTTTAGCAAAACCATGGACGAAGCTAACTGCGACGACAACATTGATGTCAGCATTCGCCAAGAAATCGCACCAAAACTTAACGAAGCTAACGCAAAATATGTCTTCACAGGGCATGTAAATGGCACTGGAAAGGATCAAGGCTTAGAGATAATTCAAACAAATTCATTGGGGAAAACAGATGATGTGGAAAATCTAGGTTTTCGTGTTGTTAAAGTTAAACCTGAAGGCGTCTTGCATAAATTTTTTGCGTTGGACAACTCCCCTGTAGATTTTACTGATTTAGAACTGTAATATTTATTAATTTTTTCCAGCTGCGAACGCTTGAGTATACGACTCCGCGAAGTTTCAGGATTTTAAATTGAAACTGTGAAATACTGATTACAATAACTGCAACATATGTAATTCAGAACGGGGATAGAAATTTAGAATTTACTTCACCGCACAAAATCTAGCTGTCTGACTTTACCGATGTAAGAGAAACCATTCTGACACAACAAGTCCAATATTTTTGGCGGATAAATTATCAGGTAAACACGACTTAAGCTAATTGTTTATATCGAAGAACGGAGTGTCTATAATTTGATTTTCAAAATTTTACTTTTTCTTCGATCGATATGAGGGAAGTTTAACAGATATCGGCGGTGCCATATTTAAATGACAAACAAAATGTTTTTTCGCACAAGCCAGTATAATGGATGACCTGTTATACTGTTTTGTTTTGAATATCTATTTTTATTTTCTATTATATCCTGCGTCATGGTATATTTTAGCACCGGTCAAGCATTCTGAGCGGCTAACGTTCTAAATTTCTGCCGAAGCTTACTTTTAATGGCCATCATTTGTGCCTTTAAGTTAATGGCCGCTGGAGGCGATTTAAGTGAACTCTTTGATTTCGCTATCAAAATTTTCAGCAACTCGCGGGGCCAAGTTTCTAGCGAACAATTATCGCAAAACTGCGATTCCATGCTAATGGACTGAGCGAGTTACTTGTCACTTTTATGACGTAGTTAGATTTCAAAATGAAATTTGGTGGGCTTTTTATTTTCAGTCAGTAAGGGCTGGTTAGTACCCTGATGTTAAGCTTAGGTTTAACCCGGTTTTATAAACTGTTTGAAAGTACCTTTAAAGCCTTTTATTTTCGCTGGGTTAAGAATCTGAAAGTTTGCACAAAAACTGGAAAATAACATTTTCGTGCGGGGGTAATTAAAATGTTTGCGATAATAATTGGAAAAGCCAAAATACAAAACTGAGAAAATAAAATATTCTTCCGGTCCATAAGATAGAACTCTTAGACTATATGTTTCGCGACAAATCTTGAATTTAAACTGAACAGATAAGAATCAATAAACTACTTTAGCCCATTGAATTTCCATGCCCGCAAACTGCGGTTTTGCAAACGTTTTGTGAAATCTTTATCATACGGCTCAGAATATACATGACATTCCACTTGCCTTGTATAATGCAGTGTACTTGAAACTGGGCCCAACATGGAAAGGTGATAATATTACACACTATATTTGTGCAATTAGCAAGTCAATGATAACTCCGCATTTCCTTTACGTAGATTGGCTTCCGGGGATTTAATTTTCGCCAACCTTTAGCGATGCGCCAAAACTCTTACGATTATAAGCCCGCCCAAAATGAAGAGCCTTGAGGGAGTCAAAACTACACTGTGAAACAAAACAAGGCATCGAAAGAGAATTCGCATCACTATGCTTATAAACTGAGGCTGCATCAGCTAGTTGACTGGATAGGGGGTTAGTTTCTAAACAAACTGTGGTGCTGCGTCGCTGGGGAGTAGAAACGAATGTTTGGTTTATCAACAGTCGATATAAACTAAAGGTAAATTGGCCACCGTAAAGAGATTCGAGTCCTGACGCCTCGAGCGATTCGCTCTCATGCCAAAGGTCTACCGCTCGAAACGTCGGCACTCGAATCTCTTTACGTTAGCCAATTTACCTTTAGTTTATATCGACTCTGTTGATAAACCAAACATTTGAGTGTACCATTTAAGATCTAAATTTTGACTTCTCGTTACCATTTTGGCAAACATGCAACATCATGATTGAATAAACGAAATGATCTTCTCAAACAAAGCCGTTTATAAACATATATATCCATTTTCTCCGCCGCCCAATTCAGAGAAGAGGCTTTTAAGCGCGTTTTAGCAGATCGTTATCGCGTATACGGAAGTCCAGCTCATGATGAAACCTTTATTGGTTATTTAGCAAATAGATCGAGTCCTCGAGTCCTAAAGGATGACGTCAATAAAACCAAATTTGTGAAATAATGGTATGAGATGAGTATGATGAAAAAAGCCTACTTGCCCAAAATCAGCATTTTGGGTTTATTTTTGCAATTTGCGGCCGGGAGATAATATTAGCACTTTCATGATAGTTTGATGATTCGAAACTAATCACCAATATCTCATCCCCAAATTACCGAAAATATGCTGATGTTTTACAGGTTGGGCATTCTTCGTCATTCGCTTTGCGAATGTTTCTTCCAATCCCATAGTTTCACAAATTTTCAGTAAAGTTATTTTTGTAGTCATGTGATACTTTATGGTTGATGGCAGGCTAATTGAGTTCAGCAGCCAGTGATCAACGGTAGTTTTAAATTAGCAGTTATCAGGTAGTAATTTAACCTACCGACAAGTTTAAAACAGTATTGAAAAATTTTACTCCCTTTTGCAATCGATTTTGTTCAGCTGTCACTGTCTGCAATATTTCCCACCACGTTTAATATCAGTGACGTCATCACGGTTGTTATCGTAACTGCAACAAAATATATTTGCAGACTGATTGTTTTGGCAGTAAAGTTTTACCCTCCGTTGAGTTTGTTACGCCATCCCGACTGAGAAGAAGGCCATTAGCAACGAGGAGTGCTGGTCCGTTTTGTGACAGCAAGGCACAGGACTAAAGCCACCCAACATTTATATACATATATATATATATAGAGAGAGAGAGAGAGAGCAGTTTGGTTGGCTATAACTCAACCATTCAACCATGAAGGATGGGAAAATCCGAAAAATTCACTACGTGTTCCGTGTGATAAATCTGGACAGTGAAGCAAGAGTGAAAGAAGTAACAATGGAGTCCTACCTGACAGCAGTTCCCTTGTCAACAGATGGAATTGGAAATGGCCGCTATCGAAGACGCTTGAACTCTTTCACAACCAGTCCGGCATACATATCACTCCATTGTCCAAACCAAAGGGCGTTTGAGGGATAGGATGGAAGTGACACAACAGGAAGTTGTTGACATCAAAGTCTACTTCAGCTCCAAAAAACGGAATTTAAATTCTAGAAGTTCAAAATAATCCCTTTCTTGAACTGTAATTCTCTCGGGTTCAATTGCTCCAATCCCTGAGATTGAGTTATTTTAAGTTTTTCTTATTTATTTTTAACCTTTATTGTAATTCCACTTTTGGAGCCGTACTTGGCAGGAATGAAAAATTTCCTTTTGGACTGAAATGGAAACTCGGACGTAAGGAGTTAACCACACTCTACTTCAGAAGTTATCATAAATCTCTGAAATCTGCCGCATTGCGTTGACACCGTCGTAACCAGTTAGCCGGAAGTGGTCGTCTGGTCTTCTCGAAAACGGATTCAAAAAAATGTGAGAAAAAAAAAAGAGGGAGAAAGAAATTGCAAAGACGTCATTGGACTTTTAACTTCTGTGAGCAGGCATTGCCCTGAAACTTATACTCAGAACTTTGCCATGATCTTCACACAAGTTTAATCTCGTGAAGTAAGGGCGATCGTCTTGTATACATGTAAGCGCCACCAGATGTACCGATCCAAAATGTCTGAAGACGGCGTGGATCACAGTTCTTGAGATATGGTTGGCGGTAAGCCAGCCGGAGATGTCGCATCGAGAATATTTAAGCAAAACACATGAAATGATGTTCCAAGTGTTCCCAGATTGTCTGATGGTGTAAAGGCATAGTTTTCTAAGGTAACGCAGTCTTGCGTGATGGTCCCCCCTTCAGTTAAAGGATTACAAAAAGTTTGAATAAACGTTGAATAAAGCCTTATTTGTTAAGATTCCTGAGCTGAAGATTGAAGTCATTGAAAGCGATCTGGAGTGGCTTTAAAGCTCTATAGGTTCATTTTAGGCAGCGCTATAATATTTTTATCTGTTCGGTCATTCTAGGGGAACTTGAGTCCTTTCGAAATTAGTAGGGCATTTTTGTCCATTTCCCGAAAACCTTAGGTCTTATTTCCTTTCCGAAAATCTTAGCTGACCTTTTTTCCGTACCCGAAACAACATTTACATCAATCCGAAAACACTAGGCCTTAAATTTCCCATATCACGAAAGTTTGTGGTGAAAATTCCCTTTAGAAAATTGTAGGGGATTAAGGGCCTTCCGAACAGATCATTTACCGAAACGATCCGTTGGGTGCCCGACGGTTTTCAAAATGTTAGCCGGCCTTGTTACGCACATTTTCCCCTCCGAAGATAGTCTCCCACGCAGTGGCTTTTGGCCAGACAAATATACGTAATGTGATTCTGTGGATAAATTCTCATGCAGCATCTGTGGCCGCTCGTGTGCGTCACGAATTGGTCTTCATTCCCACATGAGGACCCACCTCCGCAAATGGCTTGTCTTCCTACTCATGTGTCGTTAATTTGACGTCCCTAAAACCACTGCCTGGGATGCTACTCCGAAGAAAAACAGAATCAGTTTTCAATTGTGTCGCGAGTTTGAGGTGACATTTCGTTAGCCAACCTTCTAACCGAGGCTAGGCTTACCACCTAACAAAGATTCATTCGCTCCTAGAGTATGGGCGCTTTCCATTTGTCGGAACAGGCTGGCAGACCGGCCAGTCTGTCAATCGGAATGCATCATTTTGAAGGGATGGTGCTGCAAAACCTTTAAAAATACTGACTTCGAAAATGGTGCGCGCTATTTCGTGGAAATTCGAAGGACTAAGATAAAAGTTATCCTTCGAATTGGTAGATTCCGTTTACGAACTGACCGGTCTATGGAGCTGTCTGTCTGCTGAGCTGGAGAGAATGGACCCAGAATGCAGGATCGCTGCCTGAGTATTCTCGGTATACCAAATGGGTGTTTTGAATCAGACCAATTTTCATCCTGCGCTATACTAACAGAAAAAGAAATCAGCCCACAAATTGTAACGTGTTAAACTGGCCCATGAGATTGAACCAACTCACAGGGCCGATAAATCGGTATAGGTGTAAATTTTGTCACATTTCTATTATTTGAGTAGGTACTAATTGCTTACGTCAGATTATAAAGAAAGCTGGGTTAGCTGCAATTTGTGAACAAATCCAAACTCCACTTCCTTCACCGAGTAGTAGGGATTTTTCTTTTCAATGCCTGGTTCAGAGACTGGCATTAACTACTGGCTGCACACGCGCAACTATACGAATTTTGAAATTCAGATGACCACCCTCATAGACACCTCACCTATCTAGCGGCACAAAACGCCGCAGAAAGATACTATCTATAAAGATTCCTTAGCAACAACTGACGAGATTTGTAGCTAAGGGTCTCACCTCCTTAACAAGTAGACGACAAGTTTGAGGTTTCTATTTAAACAGTAGAGTGTTTTTGTCAAGAGACTATCACACTCTGGCAACCAAAGTATCGGTGACCGGATCACACAAACCAGAAGGCCCAGAGAACGTTGAAACTTTTTACTGCAAAGTAAAATTGACCTTTGATACAAAGGGCAAGAATCGGAGTCTGGGTTATATTTCTTCGAGTTCTGGAGAGGAGAGCACCCCCATTATTAAAAAAAAGGTACACAACTTGTATATATTCCGTATAAACAGTACATGGTTCGGTAACGTTGTCACGCAAGGGTTGTACCCATTGCCGTCATAATTTGTTTTCGGGAAAAATACGTGACCAGAGTCACATTCAACTTGTAAACCGACAAACGGACATCAAAGATGGCGCTGTTTACGTTGCTTTTCCTGTCCTTAACAGTGAACTGTGCTTTGTCCGCCCGGATTGCAGGTTTTATGAGCTTTGGAGGGTCACAGTACATCAACTACAAGAATTGGCGTCTCGCGGTCATGAGGTGAAATTGAAAATTTGTACATACGTTTAAACTTTTCATTGCTGGTCTTGATATGATCTCCCTTTATCAAACGAAATTACACCCACTGACGGAGGATAAAAGAAAAGAGAAGAACATTGCAAAATTTCAATTTTATAGTAATCCAAAACATCACAGCAGATATCGTGATTGCGAATAGCCTCCGTAGAAATCCTTTCTGGGAGCGCAAGACTCATGGCCTCGAAAGAATGGAACAAGAAAAGAAGCCAATGAGAAGAAAAATGGGAGGGGAGGGAGAGGAAGGAAACTGCTCCATTGTTTTGGCATCGTCTGCTCGGAAGTTTTCCGGGTTTGGAAAGGAAACGATATTGCTGTGGAGACTGTAGATGCATGCAAACACGGCCCGAGATAACTTATTCGTACATTAGAACAGCTGCATCCCAGCGTAACGCAAGACAAGGTAGTGATAAATCGATTTTTATGTCTCCGCCTGTACTGTGCAATCAGTAGATAGGTATAGGAGGACCAAAATAGACAGGAAAAGTGAAAAGATTTCCGTATGCACTGGCCGATGGATTAGAAATGCATTCTCATACCAAAGTACTTCTGTACCATCCCTCACAAAACAGGACAGTAACAACATATGATAAAAAGAAGACAGAAAATATCTCAAGAAGTTTTTTTTTTTCATTTGTCGTCGACTGGTTTATGCCATTATGTTTCTGCTATTTCGTTATGTTGATCAAGTTGTTCATACGTGTGGGATTAAAAATCGACATACGGTTGTTTTTCGCTTGCGTGACCTTGACACCTTGTCGTTAGTGTCGTTAAGTCCCTCAGCGGTGTATTAAAGAGAGCTTCAGTCAGAAAATGTTTAGGGCCGCGCACAAATCTTGCCAAAAGACGTTCACCACTTTAATGATAAAATGGTCAACAATCGCTGGATTGGTTACAATACAGGAAGGATCTATATTTTATTGAGCATTTTAACTTTGCAGCTCATTCCCTTCCCTTTTTTGTCGGAGCGTACGACGATGTTCTAGCACTCACAAAGACAGCGTCAGTCATCTCTTTACTCTTTATGAGTTAAAACCCATCGACTCAGTTCATAAATTCAACTTATTACCTACCACAGAATTGTCTTCTCCTTTTTTTTCTTCTTCTTCTTCTTCTTCTTCTTCTTCTTCTTCTTCTTCTTCTTCTTCTTCTTCTTCTTCTTCTTCTTCTTCTTCTTAATTAATTACAATATATTAATTAAACAAAATTACTATTTTCATGCCGTTCCTGCTATGTCATCTCCGCGGTCGAGAAAGCCAATGCCACCATTAAAACTTTTGGTTTCTCCCTTGGCCTCCTCGCTACTTGTTCGCAGTATTTTATATGTTAATTTTATCTGCATATTATTTTGTATGGCCGGATTAATAAAACTGGTGGCCAATCTCACCTAATCAACGGCACAGAGTGCCTGCACGTTTACAGTCAGTTTTATTTAAATTTATTAACAGGCAAACATTACTTCAGTTGATCATGATAAGCCAACTTCTTAAGTTTTCTCCGCTAGGTTGCGATAGTTGTGCCATCCTCCTAAAAGACCAAACCCGGCGATAAAGTACCACACAAGATCTACCAAGAATCCTACAAATCTGACTTCCTTAATGCCTCTGTACGGCTTGAAATGGAGGGGAAATGGTTAGAGGCGTTGTCTAATGGGAGAGAGACGGTGGCTGGCTTATGTGAAGTTCTTTTTTTTTTTTTTTTTTTTTTTTCCCCTAATAACCATTTATTTGCAAAAACACATTACTTACATTACTTACATTACGGGCTAAATACATCACTGGACAATACAGTATTCTACCAACAATACAGTGCTTACTGGTTACTTACACTTGTCTACTAACAATACAAGACTCTAATTACAATTCAACACATATCAGACAGTAAAATGGCTTTCGCTCCTTACAATTACGGCTACTTACAATATATACTAACTTACGACTAAATTTAAACTACCTAATTACATCCAATCGTTACTTCACATTATGTACAGCAACATAGCTTACCGCCTACTTACTAATCTTCGTTATTAACTTATTGGATTTTAATTGATCATTTGGGACTGGAGGGCGTTCTTCAATGGGCTCCATTTCTTTTTAAAAGAATTTAGGGTATTATTATCTAAAGCGATTTGCTTTTCAATTTTCATGGAGTTCACGAGCAATTGTTTATATAGTTGCACCTTGGGTATGATGTTTCTCAGTTTACAGTTGTATATATAATGCCTAGCAATAAGAAGTGAGTGATGTAAAAGTAGATGTGAGACATCGTTAATTAAGCCTAAACAGAGAGTGGGAGAGAGAGAAATGTCTTTCAAATCTTGAAGGTGTTGGGATATCCATTCAAATAAACTTTTCCAGAATGCCTGAGTATGTTTGCAGTGCCAAAACAGGTGAACCAGAGTTTCAGTAGTTTCACCACAAAAGGAACAAGTGTCGACTTGTTTTATACCTATCTTGCAGAGAAAGTCGTTTGTAGCAATTCGTCTATGAAGAAACTTAAACTGGAATACTCTAAGCTTTGTTTCTCTTGTACAGAGGAATGGTAAATAATAAGTTTTTTTCCAGTTAATGATCGAATCTTGAACTATACTCCCTTCAGAAAGCCATTTTTCTTCACTCCGCAATGGTGTGGAAGCCTTTTTTTGGACAAGGCGTCTATAAAATTCTTTGCAGATATTTGAATGAGACAGAAGAATCGCTATATCATTTGAAAGAGAGTTGTGTAAGACTGGTGAGCATGATTTCTTAAATTGTTTTAGCGCCGATATAACTTTAAAGTACTCAAGATAATTAGTTTTAATATTATATTTATCTATGAATGCATTATAGCTTAAGAAAGTCTGATCTTTGTTAAGTAGATCTTTAACTTCTGTTACCCCTGCCTTAAACCAGGCTTTGTAAAAGAAAGGTCGGTTCTCTATTCTGATTAGTGAGTTATGCCATAAAAACATAGAGTCAAAATCAAGGTTCTTCTCTCTGTAATTTAAATTGGTCCAGTGTTCGATAATTTCCTTCAAAAAGGGATCCTTTATGTTAAGCTGTAAAACGTCTTGCGGTTTAAGGTTACTTAAAAACACTGCTTTGCCTCCATGCTTCTGGAGGTAGTAATCAACGAAAAGCTTCCATTTCCCCTGATTATCATTATTTAAGTAACCTTGTATCCACTTCATTTTCAGAGATTCATTAAAACTTTGAACATCTATCATCTTGAGACCCCCTTTATCGTAGTCATTAATCATTTCCACTCTTTTGATTTTATCCCCTTTTTTATCCCAGAGAAAATCATACAACAAAGAATTAATTTCTTTAAGTGCACCTTGATGCGTTGGGAGAGAGGATAGAACATGCACAATTTGCGATACTGCCAGAGATTTAATGATCGTAATTTTACCTAGAAGAGTCAACCTTCTTGCAGACCAGCTATTTAGGATGTTTTTTATTCTCTCGATTTTTTCGGAAAAATTATCGTAAAAAGCGTTTTTCTCTACAGTCGAAAACCAGACTCCCAAGGCGTAAACCTTTCTCTCAGCCCATGTTATAGGTTTGTTAGAGAGTAATGCTGCATTTGAATTTTTCGATGATCCGATCCAGAGGGCTTCCGTTTTATCGTAGTTAACTTTCAAGCCGGATATTAAAGCAAATGCGTCAAGTAAGTATAGAGTTCTAGAAAAGGAGGATTGTGAGCCATCTAAAATCACTGTCGTATCATCTGCGTATTGCGAGAGTTTGCACTCAGTGCCCCGGATCGTGATTCCACGAATTTCATTATCCTTCCTTACTGTGCTACCCAATATTTCTGCACATAAAATAAACAAATAAGGGGAAAGAGGGCAGCCCTGTCTTACACCGCGACTTAACGTAAAGAAATCGGAGGACCATCCGTTGTTTTGGATACAACTGCTTATATCAGTGTAAAATAATTTTACCCATGCAATCAAGGATGTTCCAAAGTTATAGTATTTTAGAGTTTTCTCAATAAAGCTCCATTCTACACTATCGAAGGCCTTCTCGAAGTCGACAAATAATAGAAGGCCAGGGATTTGTTCTGTATCTGTGTAATTTATTATACTATCGAGAAGTCTGATGTTCTCTCCGATAAATCTGTTTTTTAAAAAGCCGGTCTGATCGTTGTTGATTATCTTTGGTAGGACTTTACGTACTCGATTAGCAATGGATTTGGCTGCTATTTTGCAATCACAATTAAGAAGTGTAATTGGTCTCCAGTTCTTTAAGAAATGAGCAGGTTTGTTCTTCTTTGGTATGAGGGTGATTAATCCTCTCCTTTGAGTAATTGATAGAAGGCCGTTTGCATATGCACAATTTAGTGCGTTTAGAAGATAATGATGTATGTCTTTCCAGAAAACCTTGTAAAATTCGGCTGGGAGGCCATCACTTCCAGGGCTTTTGTTTGCTTCCATTGATTTCAGGCTTTCTAAGCATTCAGCTTCGGTCAATAGACCTTCGCATTCTTTTTGTTCGTGCGCCTCTAGCAACAGGGTATTTCCGTCTGGGAAAAAGATGTCCTCAAGCTCTGCATTAACTTGTGGATTGCAGGAAGAATACAGTGATTGGTAGAAGGATTTTGCCTCTTTTAATATCTCAGTGTCCGTCTTAATGGTACTATTGTCATCTAGCTGAAGGTTTTTAATGGTTTTTTTATTAAAATGTCTTTTTTCCAAATTCAGAAAATATTTTGTGTTTTTTTCTCCTTCATTATACCAGCGAGACTTGGATCTTATAATTGTTCCACGGGTTTTATATTTCGATATTTCTTCTTTCTGGAGAATCTTAATATCTAATTCGTTAGAAATGTTAGTTTTGTCTGGTTCCGAGAGATTGTTTTCTTCCAGTTTCTTTTGAAGAGATAATATATCGGTTTCTAAGCTTGACTCCTGTGATTATGTGAAGTTCTTTTAAACAACACTGACATTCTGGAGGAGATAAAAGGCTTTGACTTGATAGTTTATGATGGTCCTATAACGTTCTGCGCTCAACTGGTTGGAGAACTTCTTGATATTCCAAGAGTGGAGATTTTAGTTGTTCCACCAAACTTCCCAATGGATTTTCTTCACAAGATTCCCATGCCCGTCTCGTATATACCTCAAATTATTTTGGCAGTCACTGATGAAATGACATTTCTAGAACGTGTGATAAATGTGCTTGCATACCTGGGTACTCAAATTTTAGTGATTCTTGCAGTTTGCAGTCCAATGGATGCGTTGAAGGTTAAGTACAACATCAAACCTGAACGAAGTTTCCAGGAGACTGTTGGTGACGCTGAAATGGTTCTCATTACAGCAGACTTCGCCCTTGAGTATCCACAGCCTCTTTTGCCAGGTACGAGACACTAAGGGGCTGTTTACATGGAGGGAGGAAGATCCTAGCACTACGAAGATCCTAGAAGGCGGATCGCCTAAGCGCCATATGTTCTCTGTATTCAGTTTACATGCAAAAGGTTGGACTTGGCTTTATAGCTCTAGGATCTTCCTAGTGATAGGATCTTCCTAGCTGAGAGGTAGGAAGATCCTAGCACCATGTAAACTACCTTCGCTTGGAAGATCCTTGTACTAGGAACAAAAATTAAAAGGACAAACATGGCGGCAGCCGAGCGTTCAACTGCTAAAGGCAGACAATTTTTCCTCTTTTCCATCTCCACTTTGTAACCTCCCTGGCGGAAATTTCTGCATGTAAAGCAAACGAAAAGTTGCTTCGCCTTCTGGGATCTTGCTAGTGCTAGGATCTTCCTTCCTCCCTGTAAACAGCCCCTAAGATTTGGAGCTGTGGCTGAAGCAGAATTTTAGTTTCCTGAATGCAGTCATAACATCATTTGAACGCTACCTTTATTTGCTAATCATACAAGTGAGTTTTGCTTAAAGTTGGGGCCGTTTTGCTTAAGGCTACTCAGTTAAGTTTCCAGGTGTCTGCGGTCTGAATGATTTGTACGCACTCTCACTATGTCTCCTCTTCTCATTGATCGCCCTTCGGCCTCGTTATGATACAGAGGCACCTAACTGTTCATTCCGGTGGTAGTACTAAAGTGTTCAGTAGCCTTTCTGGTCATGCTAAGTTCTAAAATAAACTGAATTTTATTCAACAGGCCATGTTATGGTTGGACCACTGAATGTCAAAGATTCCAAACCCCTCCCCTCTGATTTGGAAGAGTTTGTCAGCAATTCAGGCGGCCATGGTTTTATCATAGTCTCCTTTGGATCAAATGTGGCTTCTCTCCTGCCGCGACAAGTAGTGGACATGTTAGCTACAGGTTTTGGAAAACTAGAACAGCGAGTTTTGTGGAGACTTACAGGTATCTGCTGATGATATTTAACCTAATTCTCGGGTTTTTCGAGAAGGCCTGGTACTCAGGTTAATATTAGCAAAGAGGAATGTGCAGGAATCTCGTGATGCAATACGGACCAGCTATATTATCAACTCGGGTTGTTCACGTGACCCTACATTTCTTGTGATACCAAAAATACTGTGTATTTTACTTGGATTGCTCAAGGTTATTCCATTATCAGGTCTTGATAACCCAGATTGCTGCGGCGCCATGTTTTATTTGTGCAACTACGGTAACTACGATTGCTTTTTTTCCATCTCTTGTGAACCGGTTCTAAGTTAGCTAAACCGAGTCACCACAATCCCATGCAAACCAAGTTTTACTTTTTATCTTTAGTTTGCAACTGTTGTACCGTAAGAAAAAACACTCACCAGCTCCTCGAAGTCAACGCTGTTGTACATCTTAGCTACAACGCTTTGCAAAGGCGTTAGTTTCAAATGTTCGTCAAGATAAAAATCGTAGCAGGCCCAAACCAGGCAAATTTTTGAGTGTTAGTAATTTGTTCCTACTGTTAATACATTAAACAAAGACTTACTAATAAGACTTCAGTGTCACCTAAAAGCTATTCATGAATATAATCTGAGCTAACGATTTATTGCAGTATCTTTCTTGACGAAAAAGAGGGCGAGTGAACAGGCACGAAAATCGATTTTCGGGCCAGCTGGTGTGTTATGCTCGCTCTACTATCCCGGCGCAAAATAAGAGCCGGCTCAGTAGTACATTT
Source organism: Pavona decussata (assembly GCF_977016875.1). Taxonomy (NCBI): domain Eukaryota; kingdom Metazoa; phylum Cnidaria; class Anthozoa; order Scleractinia; family Agariciidae; genus Pavona; species Pavona decussata. Next base: position 1,077,517 of record NW_028145452.1, read on the forward strand.
TCAAACTGGATAATGTATCACAACGGTGACTCTTTTGCAGGCTACTCCCTTCCTTCCTAGCCTCTAACATCAAGGTGATGGATTGGTTAACTTAGAATGATCTATTGGGTCACAATAAGGCTTTTGTCTCCCATGTGGGACACAACAGTCTTTACGAAACTGCATACCATGGGGTTCCTGTGGTGGCTTTTCCTTTGTTCGCAGAACAGCACAGTAACGCCAGGAAAGCGGAACATTTTGGGTTTGGTTTAGGTGTGTATCATAAAAGCACCAATGCCAAACAACTATATGAAACAATTGAGTTGGTTATTACTGAAACAAGGTATTTTTACTTTTATTGCTACGATCGCTTAATCAGTATGCATGGGCCAGTCTGAGCGTTCTTCTTGAGTCACATCAAGGAGGTATTTCCGCGCGCTTTTCTTGAACAAGCCACACCACTACTGTTGACACTCAAAATATTGATTTTTAGAGCCGTTATTTAATCTCATTGTGACTTTTTCCCTGAAGAAGACTAGTTGTACTAGTTGAGATATTGGCCCAAATAAAAGTTTTCGTGACGCAAGGTTTGGCGTTAGGACGAACAGAGTATAGGGTATATTGAACATAAAGTAATTTTGAGTTATATTATTGAGATAGTTATTGCGGCTCGCAGGAAGACCTTTTTTTGCAGATGATTATGATACCGTGATTAAACAAAGAAAAAAAGCTGAGATGAATTTTTTATTCCTCTTCATACAGATTCAAAGCCAAAGCTATGCATATCTCCAGCCTGTTAAGAGATCGTCGACGCACTTCTCTTCAAGAAACCTGTGATTGGATAGAGTACGTTCTCAGACATGATGGAGCCCGGCATCTCAGACCTCAAGTGTTTAACATCCCTTGGTATCAGTACTACTTACTTGACGTCATGGCTTTCCTTGTTGCTGTGGTTACTTTGGTTGTCATGGTGATATGGATGACATGTAGATGCTTGTGTCGTCTGTGCTGTAAAAGGAGTGGAAACAAACCTAAGAAGGGGTGAAACGTGAAGAAACATCAAATGTCTAAACGTTTTGACTTTATTAATCCTCGCGCAGTTTTTCTTTCTATGTCTTTATGTAACTTTCCCAGTGGATTCGTCCGCGTTTTAGGGCTGTTTTTACCTCTTGCTATTAAAATGTGTTTATTTATTTATTTATTTATTTATTTATTTGTTTATTTAGTTATTTATTTTATTTTTGTTTTATTCACCACGACATACATTCATAGAAAGTTACAGTGAATAATAGACTAAGATCTTACATAAGTTTACAGTGAATAATAATAGTAAAAGAAGAAGTAAGAAGTGGCGAGGACCCCCGGGCTTATACTGAGAGATCTCCTCGGAGATATGTTAGGACTGTAAGACTAGTAAAGACATTTTATTTAGATTTTTTAACTTACGGTGTTAAGACTATAAAGACATAACAGAGTCGGACGTTTCATACAATTAACCGAGGAAATCAAGAAGCTTTCTCTCAAAATGTTTCTCTTAAAATGATTCCATTAAGCCTAATTATAACAGCAAAACTTTTAGTGTATTGTTTAGATTTCACTCAAAAAACCTTCAAAAAAGGTTAAAAGAAAACTGTAATACGAAGCACCAACTGCTTGTATAGTGATGGGCTGTTTGCAGGTTGTTTGCGTTGTCACGCTTGGGATGTACTTGTAATTTGCATTCTCGACGCAAGAAACTTGCGTGACGAATTCACTTTCAAAAACAGTTCTTTGAATCAACACACGGTCATCAAGATGGCGTTGTTTTCGTTGCTTTTCCTGTCCTTAACAATCAACTGTGCTTTGTCCGCCAAGATTGCAGGTTTTATGACCTTTGGGGGATCACAGTACATTAACATCAGAAATATTCTACAAGAATTGGCGTCTCGAGGCCATGAGGTAAACTTGTAAATTTTTGCATCATCCAGCCATAAGCGCCTTGATATGATCCGTTACCTTTATCAACTAGTAACACCTATTGATTGAGGATGGACAAAAGAAAGATGACTGTTTAAAATTTCGATTGACCATTTCAAGAAAAAATTACAGGAAATGGCCAAAAGTTAAGAGATTACTTTCGTGATGTTGAGCTCTTGCATGCATCAGGCAGGCGCAGCCTAGCCGGAGATAATTTATTCACAGCGTGAGTCAGCTGCAGCCCAGAATAACACTAGATCGGGCAGAGTACAAGTCGAATTTTTTTCTCCGTGCTGGGGAAAAGAATCAATGTGGGAGAATTTTCCCACGCTGCATCGTACCGAGCTGCGTAAATTACTTACGAATTAAACTACTTTCAAACTATACTTCGTAAAATAACAAGCGCGTGGCGCGGTGTTCAGAAACACTTTGAAATCGTTGCCCCAACAGTTTGTCGAATACATGTACCGTCGGTACTGTCCTGTAATGGACTATACGGGATGTGGAGACTTAGGGTAGGGATTTCACGAGCTGGAGCGAAAGGGAAGGAAAACTGTCATTTAGGTATTTTAGAGAGCCTTTCAAGATATCTTGAACAGACTTACGGAAAAGAGATGCAGTGTTTTTACTCTAAGTTTTTTTGTGTTTAAAGCGAACAGGCAGCCCCCCGATAGGGTGAGTGCAATGGCTCCTGGACATAACGTCTAATCCCACCACCACCAGGCGAAATAGTGCAATGCCAAAGGGGGTGGGTTTACTATAAACGGAGGGGCACCAGGCCGCTAACTTCGCCGGGCAGTGCACACCCCCCCCCCCCCCCCATCCTCTCCCAAACATTAAGGCGACACTACGGACATCTACACATAATACATTACGAGGAGTTCGCCACCATCAAAGCAATGCTCGTCATATAGCAGAACTTCACGTACAAACAAAGACATTACGAGTACAAAACGATCGTAGAACCCTCCACAAGAGAGCTTGTTGAAAGTCAGACACACAGAAATCAGTTCACAGAATGGATGGCGCCAAGCATTCTCATGTAGTCGTCGGTGGACCAGTCGTAGGACTCCAGAAACTGGGAAAACTGCTACCCTTGCATATGGCCCACGCCGGACAGCAACGCCGCCGCAGCAGAGTGTACGGGCGAGTCCACCACCAGAGGAAGAGAAGCAGGAACAGGACTAGGCTCAGGGCACCCCTCAGGCTCAGACAACAGTGAACTGCATAGCAGAAGCACAAGAGTCCTGAGTCCCAAAAAGAACCAGGGTGGAGGCCGGTTCCTGGGAGACCTGTTTAGCCTTGTGACATCGCCGCCAGTGGCGGATCTCTTCCCACGACATGAAATCTTTCTAGACTTCATTGTCGGAGCGGAGATGACGATGCTGGTCAGGCACCTCTTCTTCTTCCTTGGCCATGCGGACCACGTCAAAACACGTGGTAGCCACATGGGCAAAAGGTACCGAAGTCACAGAGGTCGGAGCCTCTGGAGCAGCGGCGACCTTCTTCCTCCTACGACTCCTCGAAGCTCTGGTACGACGCGGGGCGCTCGGAGAACCAATGACCGCAGCCGAAGCATTAGCCAGGACCTCCTTATCCCCGAAACACATCTCCTCTTCGGCTGGAGTCGACTCATTGACCACCACCTCAGAGACCTCCACGGGAGGTGCGACTCCGGGGAGACCGACATCAGCGACAGACATCAGCGACAGGGGCCACAGACAGAGCTGCAGCCGGAGCCCGGCGAGCAGCAGCCCCAGTACGAGTCGGTCTGGGACCAGGGCCACCTCAGGCACGGCGACAGTCACGCACGACATGCCCAGGCTGGCGACAGCGACGACACTTTCCATTCATAGAGCAGTCCTTGGCACGGTGACCAGGGGCCCGACAGATGGGACACCATTGGGGCTGGCGGCGATACCAAATACGGCACTCAAAACCAGCCACACGGACGACAGGAGCGATGTCTTTCGCCAGAGACATTTTAACGACCCGAGAGCCGTCAAAACGTCCGGGAAAGCCAACATGTGTCGACTTCTGGAGGGAGTGGATCTCTCCAAATGGACGAAGGGCAGCCCGCACAGCGTCATCTGGGACTTCACAGGGAAGATCGCGCAGGTAGACGAGGCGAGAACGTTTTTCAACAGCCGCCGCACGAATGCGATGACCATTGAACTCAAAACCATTCAGCAGGACAGCATCGCAGGTTGGGACATCCACGAAGGTCAGCCGAACAGCGTCATTCAGGAGGAATTGAACAGTGGAGAGCTTGTCCCGATCCAACTGCTCGACGATGCGAGGAAGGACGTCACAAGCTCCAACGTTGGAGCCCGGCATCTTAGACCTCAAATGTTTAACATCCCTTGGTATCAGTACTACTTACTTGATGTCATGACTTTCCTTGTTGCTGTGGTAACCCTGGTTATCATGGTGATATGGATGACATGTAGATGCCTGTGTCGTCTATGGTGTAAAGTGGAAGCAAACCTAAGAAGGAGTGAAACGTGAAGAAACATCGAACATCTAAACGTTTTGATTTTATTAATCCTCACGCAGTTTTTCTTTCTATGTATTTTATCGCTAACAGCCCGTTTTTATGTAACGTTCCCAGTGGATTAGTCCGTGTTTTAGGGCTGTTTTTACGTCTTGCTATTAAAATGTGTTTCGTAAATGTCTCTCAAAATGATTCGGTCAAGCCTGATTATAACATCAAAACTTTAAGTGTATTGTTCAGATATCACTCAAAATACCTTCAAAAAAGGTTTTAAAAAAACTGTGATACGAAGCACCACCTGGTTGTATAGTGGTGGATGTTTGCAGGTTCTTTGCGTTGTCACGCTTGGGATGTACTCGTAATTTGCATTCTCGACGCAAGAAACTTGCGTGACGAATTCACTTTCAAAAACCGTTCTTTGAATCAACACACGGTCATCAAGATGGCGTTGTTTTCGTTGCTTTTCCTGGCCTTAACAATCAACTGTGCTTTGTCCGCCAAGATTGCAGGTTTTATGACCTTTGGACAGTCACATTACATCAACATCAGAAATATTCTACAAGAATTGGCGTCTCGAGGCCATGAGGTAAACTTGTAAATTTTTTGCATCATCCAGCCATAAGCGCCTTGATATGATCCGCTACCTTTATCAACTAGTAACACCTATTGATTGAGGATTAAACAAAAGAAAGATGACTATTTAAGATTTAGATTAAACATTTCAAGAAAAAAATTACACAAAATGGCCGTAAGTTAAGAGATTACTCAGTTTCGTGATGTTGAGCTGTTGCATGCGTCAGGCAGCTGCTGGCGCAGCCGGAGATAATTTATTCACAGCATGAGTCAGCTGCAGCCTAGTAACACTACTAACATTTCTTTGTGCTGGGGAAAAGAATCAATGTGGGAGAATTTTCCGCGCTGCTTCGTACCGAGCTGCGTACATTACTTGTGAATTAAACTACCTTTAAACTATCCCTCGTAAAATAACGGGCGCGTGCGCTCGGTGATCAGAAACACTTTGACATCTTTGGCCCAACAGTTTTTCAAATCCCGTCGTTGAGTTCAGGAAACTGTTTTCATCTGTTTGGTAGGCATCCATCTTCAGAAAGGTGGCTGAATTTGTTATTTACAGACATTCTTTAGTAATTACAGAAGCTGTTTGTTGCGATATTTTTTTAAAGCTAGCAAAAGCTTTGCAAATGACAGAAAGGCAAAAATCCCTCGACAAGTTGTATGGAAATTAAGTCTCAACCGGACTCTACTGTGCATGTGCCCCAGCTGACACATAGTATAGCCGCTTTAAGATACATGAAAAGCTGCCCTGCAGCCCGGCGGGGAGGGTGGAGGGGGAGGTGCAGATGGACTATACGGGCGGAGGGGACTTAGGGTAGGGATTTCACAAGCTGGAGACAAGGTAGGGAAAACTGCCATTTAGCTAATTGTGAGATGGCTTCCCCCAAATCCATACAGTCTCTATTTTTCAGGATTTTTAAAAGCCTTCGTATGGCGGAACCTCAAACTTGGTAAACTGACCAATTGTTATATGATCTTTCTTGTGATGGACTCCAATTTCTGATCAAACCCTAACCCTAAACCTAACGCTAAATCCATTTGAACTTCGGAACGGGCAATAACAAACAAAAGTTACTTCACTTGATAAGCCAAATTCTTAAGTTTTCTGATCTCCACTAGGTTGCGATAGTTGTGCCATCTTTCCAAAAGACCAAACCCAGCGATAAAGTACCGCACAAGGTTTACCAAGTGTCCTACAAGGCTGAATTCATTGACAATCAGGTACGGCTGGAAATGGAGGAAAAATGGTTGGAGGCGTTGTCAAAAGGAAGGCAATTACACACGGACTTATGTGAGGCTATTTTAAACAACACAAAGCTTCTGGGGGAGATAAAAGGCTTTGACTTGATAGTTTATGATGGTCCTATAACACTATGCGCTCCACTGGTTGGCGAACTTCTTGATATTCCAAGAGTGGAGATTTTAATTGCTGCACCAAATTTCCCATTTGGTATCAACCACATGATTCCCATGCCCGTCTCTTATGTTCCTCAAGCTATGTTGGGATTCACTGATAAAATGACATTTCTAGAACGCGTGATAAATTTGCTTGCGTACCTGAGTACTCAAGCGTTGTTGGGTCCTGTAGTTTGGAGTCCAATGAATGCGCTGAAGGTTAAGTACAACATCAAACCTGAACGAAGCTTCCAGGAGACTGTTGGTGATGCTGAAATGGTTATAATTGCTGCAGATTTTGCTCTGGAGTATCCGCAGCCTCTTTTGCCAGGTATGAGTTTCATATTGAACGGGGTGTTTTTGACATTTCTGAGCTGTGGCTTTTGGATAATTTGACGTTCCAATTCAATCCCAATCGGCTATATGGAAAACGATGACGGCTCTACATTTTACCACAATACCTTGCGACCCTGATACAGCCAATGGGCACTGATAGAAAGCGATATCTTTTGGAAATTCGTTCCTGTACTGGCAACAATGTGTGTGCTAGGTTTGAGGTTTTTTGGCCTTGACCGTGCACAGACCATAATAGATTTTGAAATGTCTAATTGCAATTAACCAATAGAAACGTTCCTGCTAAGAAATTCAACGGTTTTGTGAACTTTAATGTGCACGATCGTGGCCCTTCCAACATAAATTGCAGCGCCATTAAAAATAACTACGATTCAATCACCTGTGGCCATTTTGGTCATCGTGATCAAGTCTCACAATTGTGGACTGCTTCATGCTTATCGTTTTGCGTTTTTTTTTTCAAGAGACAGATCTTCTCTTGGCCTTTTCTCATTTCTAGCACTGAATTATTACCATTTCCAGTCATATTGACTTCTAAGATAAACTGAATTTTATTCAACAGGCCAAGTTCTGGTGGGACCACTGAATGTCAAAGATTCCAAACCCCTCCCCACTGATTTGGAAGAATTTGTCAGCAATTCAGGCGGCCATGGTTTTATCATAGTTTCCTTTGGATCAAACGTGGCTTCTCTCCTGCCGCGAGAAGTAGTGGACATGTTAGCTACAGCTTTTGGAAAACTAAAACACCGAGTTTTGTGGAGACTTAAAGGTATCTGCTAGTGATATTAGTTCTGTAATTATACTGCGCATTTTACTTGGATTGTCGATAAAGAGGGCGAGTGAACGGCACGTGACCAACCTTTTTCCCAGGGTCCCTCCTCTTCCCGTCCCCTTGAGCGAGAGAATACCAGGGTACGTCGTTCCAGTAGATGTGAAGAGGAGAATGAATGAATGAATGAATGAATGAATGAATGAATGAATGAATGAATGAATGAATGAATGAATGAATGAATGAATGAATGAATGAATGAATGAATGAATGAATGAGTGAGTGAGTGAGTGAGTGAGTGAGTGAGTGAGTGAGTGAGTGAGTGAGTGAGTGAGTGAGTGCGTCAGTGAGTGAGTGAGTGAGTGAGTGAGCGAGCGAGCGAGCGAACAAGTGAGTGAGTGAGTACGTGCGTGCGTGCGTGCGTGCGTCAGTGAGTGAGTGAGTGAGTGAGTGAGTGAGTGAGCGAACGAACGAACGAACGAACGAACTTTATTTAGCCACGGAATTTACACCAGTAAAAGAAAAACTACTGTTTAAGGGCATATTTTGTGATAAGAAATATAAGGAATATTCTTAAGCAGTAGTTTTTGCCCTTAGACCTTGGGAACGAGGTTGGGGAAGAATCACAAATCAAAGCTCCAAAAATTGGGTTGGCTTGCTTCTACGATCGGCTCGTCTTCTCGAGTACACTCTGTTTTTTTTTTTTTCGTTATATATAAGAACGTCTCATTTTGGAGCTGAGGCTGAACGTTCTTATATTTTTTTGCGATTTGAGGCTGAAAACGTTCTTAAGATGTCCTTAAATTACATGGTATACACTACATGTATTTCAGTAAATCAATGCGGACGTGACCAGGAAACCTATCAAAGTGCATTGCCTGCTGAGATATGGTATCAAGAACTGCTGATTATGACAAACCAAGATGTGTGTCATCATTGTAAATGTTATACAAAACATGCCCTTAAGTATTTTGGTTAATTTACATTTGTTTCTTTGATTTTATATACAGATTAGCAAAGTAAAAACGTTCTTAATCCTCTCTCAGCCTGAGGAATGTTCTTAATACGTTCTTAAAATTTTGGTTAATCTCAGCCTCCACGTTCTTATAAAAAAAAAAGGTTCTTATAAAAAAAAAACAGAGTGTATCGAGAAGCAACAACAACAAAAACAACACATTTTTAATTTTGGGACAAATATAAAGTACATGAAGACAGCATAAAAAATAAACTTAATTAGGCAAAAAAAAAACTATTCAGAACGGTAAACTGACTAAACGAGCTGAGTATTTACAAATATTATCACGCTTCACCTGGGTTGTAACAAATAAGAAAGAAAAAGGAAACAAACAAGTAGATAAGTAAATAAATAAATAAATAAATAATAATTGGACAGGGAAAAAAAAGCACCAGATAGTGAGTGAACCAATATTTTTACATAGGTTAGAATTAGAAGCGGAAAGAAAATTAACACAATGTTAACCCAGAAATTTTCAGTCATTGTTTGCTTAAATGAACGCAAAGAAAAACTGTTTAGTTCTTCATTCAAATTATTCATAATACAAGGACCAGAGAAGTCTTTGCAGTCTAATATGGGTACAGCAAATATTCAGTTCAAAAAGTTACACGGAAAACATTTCGGGCATTATCTTTCAACCAGACTCCGAGTATCAGAGCTGGTGAAGACGCAAGCGCGAACGAAATTTGATTTTGGCGCGCGCTGGAGTGTTCTGCTCTTTTGCCAACTCTACCATCCTTGAGCAAACTGAAAGACTACTTGTACTGAAGAACATAGGTCATAACAGTGACTCTTTTGCAGGCTACATCCCTTCTTTCCTCGCATCTAACATCAAGGTCATGGATTGGTTGCCTCAGAACGATTTATTGGCTCACAAGGACATCAAGGCTTTTTTCTCCCATGTGGGACACAACAGTCTTTACGAGTCTGCATATCATGGGGTTCCATTGGTGGCTTTTCCTTTGTTCGCAGAACAGCACAGTAACGCCAGGAAAGCGAAACATTTTGGTTTTGGTTTAGGTGTGGATCGTAAAAGCACCAATGCCCGACAACTATATGAAACAATTGAGCTTGTTATTAATGAGCCAAGGTATTTTTTGCTTCTATTCTTTTCGTTTAGTCAGTAAGTGAAAAAAATGTAGAATAAGAGAATGCATGAACAACGGGAGCTTTCTTTTTGAGCCACGCCTAACGATTGACTTAATCGTTGGGTGTAACTCAGAAAGAATGCTCCTTGTTCATGCATTCGTTGGACCAGGAGACAATAAGAGGCCAGAGAGGGACACAAGGGGCATTGGCTGGGATATGTGAATTTCACTTGATTTATTTTTAGACATCGTCTAAACGGAAGTCAGTTTCCCGAGACGTCCGTAAACGCTTTGTGTGACGCCAAGGGGAAGTCATCCGAGCGTGCCAACGCTAGATTTTGTTTGCCGAAGTCTCGGGAAAGAGACTTCAGTTTCCACGACGTCTAAAAATAACTTAAGTTAAATTCACATATCCCACTTATCTTAAGGGCTATACTGGGGGTCTCCCCTCTGTACCCTTATTCTCTCTTGGTTGAAACAAACGACATCACGTGATACAAAATTAGACGGCGGGTATCAGGCGGCATACCCCGTCTAATTTGACATCCGTTGCGCGATTTTATTGGAAGCAAAACAAAGAAAAAAAGTCACATTTTCAGATCTTTTCTTTCGTTAATCTTACCCCGGTGTAATAAAATCGAGTAAAAAATAAAACTTTTACTTTTTACCGGCAATCACGCTGTTCCAGTTATTTGCCGTCTGTTTTCTCTTCAACGCGATGAGCGTAAACTGAAGTGAAGATACAGTACAGCGCTTGTGACTAAGGTATTGTGGTAGAATGTGCAAACCGAAAGACACCGGATAAAGGTTAACCCTATGGACCAGTAAGATCTAACTCTTGAACAAGCTCTTGAATTTACTGAGAGTAATTTTTTATTTTACTATAATATTCCTCTTTATGCAGATTCAAAGCTAAAGCAATGCATATCTCCGGCCTGTTGAAGGATCGTCGACGCACCCCGCTTCAAGAAACCTGTGATTGGATAGAGTATGTACTCAGACATGGTGGAGCCAGGCATCTCAGACCTCAAGTGTTTAACATCCCTTGGTATCAGTACTACTTACTTGATGTCATGGCTTTCCTTGTTGCTATAGTAACCTTGGTTGTCATGGTGATAAGGATGACATGTAGATGCCTGTGTCGTCTGTGCTGTAAAAAGAGTGGAAGTAAACCTAAGAAGGAGTAAAAAATGGAATAAACCATCGAGTGTCTGGTCATCTTCAATTTTATTAAGCCTAAGGTATCGCTGGCAGCTAATTTTTATGTAACTTTGTCAAATTTCCAAGTGCAGTCTGAATAAATTTGCTGCCTCATCGATTAGAGTAAGTTGTTACAGCCATCAATTCATCAATTCCCCACGAAAAAGTCAATTCCCTACAGCCTTGCTCTCCGATTACGCCGTATTTGTTCCACAGATGCTTGCTTTGATAACCGATCAACAGAATTAAAAAAACTACTTGACAAAACGGAGATGTAATGATGACTTTGTTGAAGAACAAATTCGTGGTGTCAAACGAATATGTATGTTTAAAACACGAGCAGCAGTGTTATATCGGGATTTAAAACCACAAGGCGCAGGCGAGTGGTTTTAGACCCGATAAAACACGTGCTGTGAGTTTTTTGAACGGTTCAAAAACATTCCTGGAGAAGCGTGTGTCAAGAGGGTTCATAACAATGATGCTTTTGTGAACATTGTAAATTATCATACAAGAAAAACATTAAACAGCGCGTACTAACGAGGAGGAGGTTTTATCGGATATAAAACCACTGCACGTGATGTTATATCAACCATTTGATAGGTTAATGGGCTTTTGAATTATTAATGAGTTTTTGAACTGGGAATGAAACCTTAAAAGAATATACACCTTTTCACCTAATGATTCTAAGAAAACTAACAGACTGCCCGTTTATTATTACTCAGAAATCAACAATGTAGCTCTACCCAACATCCACAAAATACTCGATAGGGAACAACCCATTTTCCACTACTTAGAAGGTCTTAGTAAAATCTTCAACTCCTGTTGTTGCTTACCGTCGTTCTCCTAACCTTCGTGACCTCCTGGTTCGTGCTAAACTGAAAAATCCTAACACGACACTAAAGACAACTCCTGGCACATTTCGCTGACTTGAAGTGTCCTGCCTTTTGTTACAAACCTCTATAAAACGGAGACCACCATCACATTTTTGCAGACACTCGATAAACCGGATATGATTGGTTAATCGTGTTTACGGTGTTTTGAATCGCGTGACTCACACTTCTGGTCTACTTGTACAAAAACGTTCGCTCAGAGCAATAAGCACTGAAATATGACATAACTCCTATACGGTTTCGTTTGTACAGAATGTTCTTGTAGGCCATTTCCGAGTTACTGTGTACCTCATTATGGAAGCGAGGCTACGTGCAAAGCTTTTGATATTAAAGTTAGTTTTGTTTACATATGTTCTTCATAACGAAAACTTTGCACTTAGTTTTGCTTCCATGATGAGGTTCACAGCAACTCGGAAATGGCTTATTATATTGAACAAATGATAAATCAACGCATCAAACAAGAACATTCTGTACAAACGAAACCGAATAGGAATTATGTCATATTATGATACGCTCTTTTTTATATATGATCAATCTCGTACCCAGAGTCCTCTGCAGGTTTTTTGGTCAGCTGGTGGATAAGCTAAACGTTGTTTTTCCGGTCCAGGCTGAATATTCTTATTTTTCTGACTACACTCACACGAAACATTCAAAGTGAAAAGTTTATCTAGGACGAGTCAGTCAGTCTTGTGACGCAAGAGTCCTGAGTCTGCTTCCATTACTAAATGTCGGCTAGGCAAGTATCTTGAGTTTTCCGACCTTCTGGTCCACGATTTGTTCCTCAGAGCCACAGATGTTCTTCTGGGTTCACTTCCTGGCGTGGCCAACCTGATTGCCAATAGACCCTATGCAAAAATAGCTGGCATTGTAATATTCTATTGTTTGCATTCAAATTAGCCTCTCTAAGGCTCGTTCTTGAATTCAAAAATCAAAATAAAATTTCACCGTGAACGAGGTCGGTGAGGCTAATTTGAATGGAGACAAAAGAATATTAAAATGTCAGCCATTTTTACGTAGGGTCTATATTTTATAAGTTCCTCAGTTGACCGCCCCTCAAGACCGGAGAATAGTTTCGCTGACCAACCTAGGGGGTGGGTACGGCTACACGAAGGCTAACCTAGAATGACTTAATTTTCCGGCGAAACGTTTAAATAATCTGAAGCATCCCATGATGCTACGCCAACCTCTACGTCGTGCCGTCAGAATATTTATAATTTCTGGCTAATTCGTTCCCGTGTCACTCAAACGAAGAGGTTTTAAGAATGGATAAAAGAAAGAAAATGATTTTTGGAACACTAACAGACAGTTGATACCCACGCAAGAGCACCCCGGGTTTCTAGTGGACTAACTTGGTATCCGTGTATTAATCATTAAGTACAAATTCTAATTTTAAAACTTCACTAAATCTTCAATATTTCTTATTTCTCTTAATTTTACTACTCTTTTGAGAAAAACTGTCTCCTCCCAAATATATCTAAAAATCGCCCAAAAATTTACAAAACACCCCAAAACATTGCTTTGTGTAATGAGCATAGGGTTTTTGTATTGCTTGAAACGCGAACGAGATATTTCCGTTGAACCGATTTTAAGCGGCGTGAAAACGGCTTTCAGGTGCACCCCCGCCTTAGGGGGCATTTCACCTAAACGCCATTTTCCGCCACGTGACATGACTTTAATGGAAATATCTCGTTCACGTTTCAAGCAATCCAAAAACTCTACGCTCATCCCGTGAATCTGTGTTGTGGGGTGTTTTGTGAATTTTTGGGTGATTTTTGGGTATATTTTGGAGGAGATAGTTTTTCTAGAAGGATTGGTAAAATTAAGAGAAATAAGAAATATTGTAGATTTCGTGAAGTTATAAAATTAGAATTTTGTAATTAATAATTAATAGACAGACACCAAGTTAGTCCACTAGCAACCAGTGGGGTGCTCTGTCTGTTGTTCCAAAAATCATTTTCTTTCTTCTATCCCTCCTTAAAACCTCTTCAAATGTCATTCAAATTTAGGTCAAGTCCCTCCTTAAGAGAGGTGTCTGCTTATGGAAGGTAAAAAAATTTAGTGTTTGTATGTAGCTGAGTACATGACCAAGTGTCAGCTTACAAGAGGTGTCCGCCTACGGGAGGTGTCCGTTAGTGAAGGTTCAACTACTGTCATTTTTTTGCATGTATTTTTTCAAATTTTAATTTTAGGAGCCGTTAGTATATTTTTGTTATCTCATATTTACAAGTACGCTGTCATCATATCATGTGTTAGCCAATCATGTTTTTCCATGTATTTTTCAAACTTTAATTTAAGGAGCCGTTATTATATTTTCCTTCAGTATAGCTCTGGCCCTGAGGAAGACTAATTCTATTGGTCGAAATATTGGCCACTAATAAATCTGCCCTTTGCCGTAGTGCCAGCCTTGCATTCAGTTTTGTATTTTCACGTTCAAGTGACGCCTGACACGAGGTCTTTCACAAGAGAGATCCGGCAAAATTACCAGCAAGTTTAATTCCTGCGTTGTGTGGACCTCTGCATCCAAAAGTTTTCTATCAACTACTGTACGTTAATCGTTCAACATACTCTGTAAAGCAAATGATCACAAATGATTGTTTAATTTGCAGAATATTTGAGAGTTATCTCATGTTCATGGGAAAGGATTTGGATCCTTAATAAGACGATCCTGAAGGAGCCTGTTTTCAGCGGAAAGCAGCCAGGTTCTCGAGGGTGTGCTAAATTGATTGCGTGACAAGGCTGAAATCCTTGTCACGTATTGTCACGTAATAAATTCATCTGTGCATGTGGCTGTTATGTAACCTGACGGAGGGTTTTAAAATAAAGATGACACTAAAGGTGACACCAATGACCATGCACATGCAAATTTCGCCTTGTGCACTTTTTAAAAAAGCTAATATTGCGTGACAACATGAAATCAATTCCACGAAGCACTTAAAAAGCCAAGATGGTGTTGCTTGCTTTTCTTTTGCCGTTATTAGCAGTAAACTGTGCTCTGTCAGCCCGGATTGCTGGTTTTCATGCCGTAGGAGGATCACAGTACATCTTCATGAGACATGTACTGGAAGAATTGGCTTCTCGTGGCCACGAGGTAAACGAATATTATGACCTTTTATCTTGTTAACCTTGCAAACGTTTTCGCGTCTTTATTCACACTAAACTTGATGAATTTTAAAAACGTAAGACAAGCTGTCTCGTGATGCAAGAAAGGAATGGAATAAAATACGTTTTAGGTTGCGAATTCATCGCCAAAGAGATCAGAAATTGTCGACATTTGCTCTGCGGTGAATCATGACCAGTGAAACTCAAAATGCCGAGAGCTCACATCGATCACAGCACATGCCTACATCAATCAACAGTCTCAGTGAACCGATTCCATTGATTGGGAAACAATCAAAAGTCTTACTCTGGCAGTTACGCGGTCTTGATTGTCGCACTTTTTCCGTATTCTTGGATCGCTAAAATGCGAATTGCGAATTAAGCATTATAATTTGCATGAAATTAATTCCTTTCACTGTATAAAAAGCAAGATCGACAATAACAATAGCGGCTTTGGTTTTTTTTTAGCGATATCCCAGATGTATCCCTTATCTAACACGAAAAGGGGAAAATGACTCGTGATTTTAAAAAAGGTGGGGGAATGGGGGTGCAAAACAAAAAACCTTCTGTGGGGGAGTATGGATATTTTCTGGAACTGCACAATGAAGTTGATCTTCTGCTGAATTACTGTGCAATTTACAATATATTATGTTTACTCTTATTAACTTTCAGGTTCTGATGGTTACCTCATCGACCCAAAAAATCAAACCCAGTGCAAACATTCCACACACGATTTACCAGGTTCCATACAAATCTGGATTCCTTGAGGATACCATGATACGGCTTCAACTGGAGGGACGCAAATTACAGTTCTTTTTTAAATTTTCAGAGACCCTTGTTAGTCTATGTGAAGCTGCTTTAAACAGCACAGAGGTTTTCAACAAACTAAAAGGTTTTGACTTGATTGTATATGATACTCTTGCTTTTTGTGCTGTTCTGATTGGTCAAAAGCTTGGTATTCCAAGAATTGAGATTCTGCCAGCGCCGCCAAATGCCCCGGCTAGTTTTATGCACATGATGCCCATGCCTGTCTCTTATGTTCCACAACTTTTCACGGGATTCACCGACAAAATGACATTCATGGAAAGAGCGGTGAATTTAGGAGCCTATCTGGGTGGACTGGCCATGATTAATCTGCGATTTGGCAGGCCAGTGAATGCACTGAAGGTTAAGTATGACATCAAGCCTGAACGAAGCTTCCAGGAGGCTGTTGGTGATGCTGAAATGGTGCTCATTACAGCAGATTTTGCATTGGAATATCCACAACCTCTGTTACCCGGTATGTGAAATCTTTTGGGGAAGCTACTTGATATACATTTAAACAATGCAGTTTGAAGACCTATCGCAGTGCTTTTGACTATACTATTGTTGAAATGAATAGCACTTTTTTTTTTCCGTAAAACCAGACATCTGTCTTGATGACAATTTATAACCGAGAAAGCATGCAGAGATGTGGCATGACTTGAGCTTAAATTTATGCCAAACAGGTTAATGCGTTAATGCAATTCAAAACTTCAACATTCCCCGGGATATTTGAACTTTTCAAGATTATTTTGCTCAAATCCCCGCCTTCTTGGGGCAAAAAAATCCACGCTACCCTTAAGTGCTCCAAGGCCTCTACTTGAAGGCAAATTTCCAGCTTTAATCAAACTATTTTGAAGCCATTTTGAATGAGCCATTCGCTCACAAACGCAAAACCCCGTCTTTTAAAAACTTCTCAACACTCACTGAAAACTAGGAAAAGCCCACGCTCGATTTCCGCTAGACCAAACGAAAACAATAATGGTTAAAATTCCCCACCCCTCGGGGAACGGTACCGTATACGGGGTAGAGGGAGGGGAGGGGAGAGGAGGTTGTTGAAGGTTCAAATTGATTGGTGCACAAGAAGGTAGAAACATTCGGTGGAATCAATGGGGATCAACATTTGCTACTAGTCATTCCCATTGTATCGGTGCAGGTTCCTGCTGATAGCTGACCTTATTTCGCTCTTTAAACATATTTCTCCCTCCTATAACAAAGGCGAATTGCATTTTCATTTCCAAACCGCTCTATTTGTCGATGGTATTAATCACTTTCAGATGTCTACCGTTTGCAGTTCATTTATGGAATTTACATGCATTTGTATGTTGTATTTCTATAACTACGTCATATATTTGACAGGCCATGTTATGGTTGGACCTCTGAATGTAAAAGATGCCAAACCCCTCCCCCCTGATTTGGAGGAGTTTGTCAGCAATTCAGGCGGCCATGGTTTTATCATAGTTTCCTTTGGATCAAATGTGGCGTCTAATCTTCCACAGCAAGTAGTGGACATGTTAGCTACAGCTTTTGGAAAACTAAAACAGCGAGTTATTTGGAGACTCAAAGGTAAAGAATAATTAGATTAAAATAAAATAGAAGGAACCTGGCAAGTGGTCCAAAAAGATGTAATTTGGTTCCTTGATTTTATTTGACGCGCGGAAATTGGGGTCGAAAGCGAAATTACTTGGGGTTGTTCGCTCTCGTCCCAATTTTCGCGCGGTCAAAAAGCGAAAAACGCACAATATCCCACTCCCCCACAGAAACGCTTTCTAGGCAGGCTACAAGAAGTGTACCTTGCAGTGCAATGAAAAAATTCAGGCTTGAACGGGATTCGAACCCATGACCTCTTCGAAACCGGTACAGTGCTCTAACAATTGAGCTATTAAGCCAACTGAGAGCTGGTCATTTTGCGATTCGTAGTATGTCCGTAGAAGTGAGGAGATGGAAGTTAAATTTATGAAATTCATATATCTGAACCGAGGATGAAAAAATGAATGAGTGCCGTGCATCACATTTCGTCATCCATTGCGATGATTAGCCATTTATTAATTAATTTCATCCGCAGTTCAAATAATATGGATTTCATATTTTTCACTTTCAACAAAAACGTCAATGAAAAACTCTTCGGTCACAATGACCCAAAACCTGTGAATTTGCGTCTGTATAATAGACGACAACGTGTGCATGACTCGACTTTCGTACATATGCTTTGGGTGGGGCTTGTTTGTGCTGTCCGGCTTGACCACACTTTTGAAGCATGAACGTGACTTCTCTTGCAGGGTACATCCCTTCCTTCCTTGGGTCGAACATCAAAGTGTTGGAGTGGTTACCTCAGAATGATCTGTTGGCTCACAAGGACATCAAGGCTTTTGTCTCCCATGTGGGACACAACAGTCTTTACGAGTCTGCATACCATGGAGTTCCTTTGGTGGCTTTCCCCTTGTATGGAGATCAACCAGCAAATGCCAAGAAGGTAGAACATTTGGGGTTTGGTCAAACCGTGTATTATCAAAGCAGCAATGCTCAGGAAATGTTTGAAGCAATTGAGCTCGTTGTTAGGGAACCAAGGTATTTGGCTCAGTTTTTTCATTTCGTTGTTAGCCGAGGGCAAATGGTGATCGCAAACATTAGCATATTCACAGCGATCAACATCATAAGTTTGAAATCAGGCGTACGAGTCAAGTCTTCGTTATAGAATCACTACAATTAGTCAGGTTGTATGAGAAGCTGCGTTAGCTCGCTCGTCCATAGCTGTACGAAAGAGAAAGATGTTAAACACGAGATTGCTCCTCTGCAAGATTAGATATGTTTAACTTGAATAAAAAAATAAAATACATAAATAAATCACTTTAATTAAATGTCAATGTCTTTAGCGCAGAGCACTAATTTGGGACACTTTCCAAAAGAATTGGGATTTAGAAGTGTTGGTTTTTGAGGAGAGGGGAAAACCGGAGTACCCGGAATAACTCCGGGAATCGAACCCGAGTCAAATTGGTTCTAGGTGAGTTGTCTCGCCGCTGCGCCGTCCCGTTTCCCCAACATGTGTTCATTCAATTAAAACTATGAGCTGAAGATAAGAGCAAGTGGCTTTCTTCTTCAGGTTCAAAGCCAAAGCAATGCAAATCTCCAGCCTGTTGAAGGATCGTCGACGCACCTCGCTTCAAGAAACCTGTGACTGGATAGAGTATGTACTCAGACATGGTGGAGCCCGGCATCTCAGACCTCAAGTGTTTAACATCCCTTGGTATCAGTACTACTTACTTGATGTCATGGCTTTCCTTGTTGCTATAGTTGCCTTGGTTGTCATGGTGATAAAGATGACATGTAGATGCCTGTGTCGTCTGTGCTGTAAAAAGAGCGAAAGCAAACCTAAGAAGGAGTGAAACGACGAGGAATCTTACAGTGCAGCATTTTCGTTGTGCGGTTCCTTGCTTATTGTTTGCTTTTATCTTATAGTGCACCTGTTTTGTAACACAAACTCGTCAATTCTGTTTTGCAAACACCAATTAATTTCAAGCCATTTAAGACGTACTTTCCTTTTTGATTTATTGAAATAAATTACTCTTCATTATAGTGCGAGTCAATGACGATTACTCTTCTGGAACATCGCCCTTTGAAACAATTGCATACTAAGAGCACAGGCAATAAGCAACTAAAATGAAACGACTTTTTAAGCGTTAGAATATCGCCTAAACATATATACAGCGGAAAAAGTAGATCTTAGCAATCCAAAAAGAAAATTGGGGGTAACCACGCATTTTTCAGAGATAATTAGGCAATAATATCTCTAAAATGCGTCAAAATATAAAGCATTGTATGGGATTTTTTTTTTTTTAAATTGACACTTAATTATCTCTGAGAATGCATGGTTACCCCTAATTTTCTTTTGAGATACCAAAAACATTTGCTAAGTTCTGCTTTCTCCGTATACTTTTAGACCGCGCAAAAATATTCCTGTATTAGTAGGCACCACCCATAGGAAACCCGAGTATCTCGCGATGCGCAGAACGTATGCGCAGTAACAATAGTAGGCATCGTCCTTGAATATACCACACTCGCACCGCATATATCACATAGTCTCGTGGCGGTTTACAATTCTTCTGTGGGGTACCGGATCGGACGTCAGCATGTTAAGCTAAGGTGCCACTTGCAGTCGCTATCAGTCCATATTAGGCTGATTTAGCAATAAAACGGGAACGTCATTTCAAGACACAAGGGCTCGCGGAATAGTCTGGACACGAGTCTATTTCGACTATATGTAGGTATTCTTGATGAGCGCCCCGTTGTCAACTGACGTTGTCGTTCTGTTGCTAAATCAGCCTATTTTAAACTCACCCACCCACCCACCCACCTAAGCCACGAATCAATGTGAAAGACAGATGAAATCAGCGATAGACCACCACACCGGGGACTACGTCCACTACTCTCTAACTTGTAGTTCCCATTCTCTAAATTGTTTCTTGTGGTCACTGAGGTCTTTAGATCCTGAGGAGAAAAAAAAAGCAAAAACTTTTTGTAGCGCTCCTTTCCATTGTCCCCTTATTTGGTCAAAAAATTTCCAAGGCAGATAACAGATCAGGTAGACCAACGAAGGAGGTAGTGTAATTTAACTTGGCTGAAGAAACAAAGAATGAGACGTAGAAAACACAACTTTAAGTTTTAATCACACAAATACAATTCTCTCTGGCAGGAACACATCCGGGAAATTCAGTTATTTCAACCTACTGCACAGGCCTTCAGAGCCTCAGGCAGCGTGGCCGAGTGGTCAGCGGGGACTTGTAATCCGGAGGTCCAAAGTTCAAGTCCCGGCTTTAACCACAACAATAGCTTTATTTGTTTCATGGTAGTTCCGTGTTTCGAATCCTAGTCACGCTTTGTAAAAAGCCAACGGGTAAGCTTTCCTGTCGGTTGGGATTTTTAAAGATATTTATGATTAGTTTGACTTTCTCTCCGTTATTTATAATGTGATTCGCGAAGCATGAAGCAGAGACCGATACAACTTAGAATTACGTTTTAGAGTGTGCTATATTTCGGCTGACCAAACCAGCCTCCTTCAGGACAATGAGAATTTGCATTGTCCTGCATTGGGACATGCGCTTATATTACAAGTATTTGCGCAATAACGGAACTACGTAAAACTAAAGTGATTTACGGTATAAAAGATAAAGCAAGCAATATAAATATATAAAAAAGAAAAAAAGCTAGTAAGTTTCTTCGCAATTAGCACCTCAGCGCTAAATAAAATTGACACTTGAATAACGTTCAGTTATATTATTTATTTATTTATTTATTTATTTTTACAGTGAGCGTATTTTTCGGTTTTTTCCTCGTTAATTTAGGTAACAATGAAACTGTTATTTGAGAAAAAATCAGGTTATAATCCTGCGATAAAAATCGACCTTGCGTCACAATTGTGACAAATTACGTAACATTTCACGATACGGTCTCGGTAACACGGAAAAAGTACAGATGGCGTTGTTCTACTTGCTTTCTCTTTCACTGACATTATTAGCAGTTAATTCTGCCTTGTCAGCCCGGATTGCTGGTTTTGTCGCCATTGGAGGTTCACAGTACATGAACATCCGAGATACATTGGAAGAATTGGCTTCTCGTGGGCACGAGGTAAAGTATCTTTACGGATGATACAATGGGCAATTTTCATGATGGCGTCATTTGACTACAACTACCAGAATTCACTTCGTTTTTCTTTTCAGATTTAAATTTTGTAATCCCAGTGGAGAGCAAAGAACAATGGCTCTAATTAGCATGAGAAAACAAAAAACTGAAGGATTCTGGTAGTTGTAGTCAAATGACGCCAAAGTGAAAATGTCCTATTCGGTCAGGGTTCAACTGAATGTGTTTGAGATTATTACTTGATAAACCAAAGGAAGGGTTTCACGGTATATATTCGGCGCATGTGCATGAATCATTCGCTCTTGCCCGCAATGACGCATATGAGCCATTCGGAAGCTAGTAGAACTCGGGAGATAAAAAAACTTGTGAAAAATGTTAATACGTTTCGTGTTGATTTTTTCAGGTGATTGCATTATTTCGTATGTAAATACATGTAAAATCATCAACCGTGGAATAAATATTTCTGGTCGACACTAAATTCAATATCGGTAGTGTCGGTGTAATCCAATGGCATTTCTTTGAACTTTGGTCATCCAACATTTTGCTTGGACTAATTATAGTATGTGATTACTGAAGTACATGTGAGTGGGATTTTTAAAGCCATTTAATTAGTCTCGTACCTCGAGTCTTCGTTCCTTATAAAGGTCGGCACACACGAAAGGACTTGGTCCCTGCGACTAGTCCCTGGGACCAAGTCCCTTCGTGTGAACTACCATTTTCATCAAAAAATTTGGTCCCTGAGACTTGCCCCACGAATTCAAACATGGTCTGAATTCTTGGGACAAGTCCCTCAAATTATGCTGGTCCCTCAAATGAAAATAAACCAACCGCTGATCAGTATTTTCGCTCCCATAACCCCTTACGAACACCGTTTCAAGATAACGCCGGCGGTGAGGTTGAACAAGTATTTAGGTTTTGTTTGTATTTATAAGGCCTTGTTTGAATAGCTGCTGTTTTTCTTTCTGAATCAGTAATATACCGAACTCTAAAAAAGAAAAAAACCTTTGGAAGTTGTAAATGACTGACTAATTTTATAGATCGAGTCGATCAACAATGTGCTGTTTTATTGACGTGTACGTGTATTTCAATGTTTTGCGGTTTTTAAAATTTAGTTACTTCGGTTTCACTGTTTAGGACCGCTTCTTTTTCCGTTTCCACGTTTCCCTGAATTTCAGCGAAGTCGCCCTAAATTTTGCTATTTCGATGTGTAACAGGTCCCCTCGTGTAACCCCTAAGGGGCTTG